>NC_048893.1:146024421-146095990 GCF_011077185.1 Oxyura jamaicensis | reverse complement strand
TATATATAATATATATATAATATAAATATATAAATAATATAAAATTTATTTATTTTATATATGTGTATGTATATATATATATATGTATATTATATATATATATATTCCCCAAATGTATTTTAATATGAACTCTGTGGTTTAAGTCCATATTCAAATTATTCAAACTAGATACACAGTGCCAAATTCCTATTGTCCAATGCAAGACATTGTCTAATGAAAGGCGTGTCTTTTAGTCATACGGCTTCCATTATATCATATTCATGACTATATGCATACAGACTTAAAATAAAATTACACATAATAAGAAACATAACATTATTATCATATTTTTCTCTTAGGAGAAAACTAATGTAAAACAGCTTCTCCCTGTGATTCTTCCACCCCTGTTGAAGATAAAACAACAGTTTTAATAACAATTTTCGGATGTCCTTGTCAATGTTTGAACAAGAATGTGAGATTACGACCACTTACAGTAATTTATTGTGCAAAAATTAATTTGTATCACTTTATAGTGGCATAGTGTACTTTTGACTGAAATTGTTAATAAAACATAAATAAATTTTGTGACTACTTTTTCCAACAAACTAAAATGAAAATTGCTAATGATTTCCCCATAAAATTAATGATTCTTTTAGATGTATCTCTTGTGATATAAAACTGAGATAAAAAAAGGAAGGAAGTTGATGAACCACTTTCATGAATTTTGGTCAAAGTAAAATTACACATACTTTCAATATTTCTCCTTCTTGTCCTTATTCCCATAAGTAATAATGGTGGTTAGAATGGTGGTTAGAAAGTTAGATTTTGTTCTGAAAAAATGTGTCCACATACTTTAATGAAAAAGACAGACAGCCACGCTATTTTTTATGACTCTGTTTTTAGAGAAAAGAGAGTGTGTGTATATGTCACACAGGAATGAATCTGTATGGAAAGTAATGATGGCATGCATGAGGTAAAAGCTTTTAGAAAGTGTTATGATTTGTACTATTGTATTTCAGCAGTTTTGTGGAAATCTTTTTCAATGTAGGCAATAGTAATTCTCTCCCACTTATCTGCTAGATGCTGAAATAACCTATTGTCTTCCTTTGCCTTATGGTTGACTTGTACAAGATGCAAGAAAGAATTAGGAAAAAAAAAAAAAAAAAAAAAAAAAAAAAAAAAAAACTGTTCTCCTCTATTACTCTTATTGAGTAAAAACATAATGTCCTCCACAAATTCCTTCCATAAACTTTAAGACCAGAAAAACAATTGCCAACTCTCATTTGTGTTCATCTAATAATGAAGAATGGAAAGAGATGATTAATTTTCTATCCTGACCAATTGGTGACCAATTTTGTAGTCTAATAGAAATCAAAAGTCATAAATTAACAAAGTAAATTTATAGAAGTACCTTGCAAATTTCTTTACTTTTTTTTTTTTTTTTTTTTTTTTTTTTTTAATGCCATTCAACATTAGAGGTATCCAGCTGAAGACCAAGGCTTTATCATTAGTTTATTTTCCACATATGTCCACATATTGAGTACTTTCAAAGATTTTTGAAAAGCTGAGCTAAGGGGTAATGAATACGGAGGTACTTCGTAGAGGTGCTTTATACTAAGGGGTACAAATACTAGGACACATGTACAAAAATTGAGGCACTGTGATTTTAATTTCAGCTTTGAATCTGTTAGTTTGGGATCTGTTAGTAAATATGTGAATATTTTTCCCTGTCACATTTCCCTTTGTCTCCAAGTTAGAGTTAATTTTTGCTAAATTGGAATTTTTCTAAAAATAAATGTAAAATAGGATTTTCTGACTATGCTTCAATAAATAGGGTTTGGAATAAGTGCCTAATTGAAACAAATTGTGAGTATCCATTTACTGTAGTATAGCTGAATGGTAATAATTTCTCCAGTCACTTTTTCTAACCCTTCATTAAACTTCATCTCCACTATTAAAATATACAATCAGCTAGCTAGCTACCTAGTTATGACAGTCTTGAGTGAGATACTCATGTTTCATTTAAGGGAAAAAAAGAAACTGTAATATTGAACTATTAACCTACACATACAAATAATCTAGGTAGTTATATTTTTCTCATTCTTTTTGTTTTGTTATTTTCTTTCCCTTTTCCTTTCCAAGTTAATTACATTCACTTTTTATACACTCTATTTTATTATAGTATAGGGTAAATTTTCAAATGCATAGTTGGTAGTTTAGCATTTAATTCACATGAAAAAATAAACATAGATAGATGTTTGGTTGACATCTCTCATTGGTACCTTTAAATTTTGATTCTCCTCTCTTATCTTTTCCACTATAGTTTTCCCGTGTATATAATACCTAAGAAATATGGCCTGAAACAGAGCTACTAATCAAAAATAAATTTTCACAATATCTTATCTTTTTTTTTTTTTCTGTCTTTTTAGATATTTTCCTTTATTAATTAAAATATATTTATTGAAAACAAACAAAACAAAACAAAAGGGTTGTCATAATTTTTCCACATAACTCATTTTATTTCTCACCCTCTCCCTTTTCTCTCCTTCCCTCAGCTGTGAAAAACCCTTCTTTTGGGGAGCAGCAGTTATATTGATTTATATTGATTTTATTTTTTTCTTAATAACATTTTATTTTCTTCTGATCTTTAATGCTGTTTATTGTTTGTTGTTGTTGTTTTTTTTTTTTAGTTTTTTTTTCTCTTCCTCTTATTTTAATAGTCTTTGCAGACTGATTTTTATTAAGTTGTTTTTCTTTCTTTTTTGCCTTTTTTTTTTCTTTTTCTGAACGCTTTTACTGAAAAGTTTCACTGAAAAGAGAAAGAGTTGGGATGATGTTTTTGTTGTTCTGTTCTGTTAAACTACCATAGAATAGTACCAGAATACCACCAGATTTGCATGATATTCAATGAGAAATTGCCAATAGTTATTTTCTTGATCCCCTTACACAGTTTGGCCTACTGTGACTGTCAAGCATTCATCAAGAAACAATCAAAAAAATCAGGTACCAACAAGAACAGAACAGGAAGCTGCATAATTAAGTAAAAATTGAATAATTATGTTTCATTCATCTGGTGGCTCTGAATGCTTTACATCTGACCCTTTAATAAACTTCTATTGTAAAGCAAAGGAGGGCAAAGATGTACTTTTTCAAAATTCTTATACCATAGTCAATCTGAGCATATTTGAAGTAACTTCAGGTTTCAAACATCTTTTCAAAAACTTTGTTGGCCTGGCACAAAATCATTTTTCAACTGCCCCTATAAAATTTTGCAGTGCATTTGCACTACCAATGCAGTACCTGCATTTATAAAATCAACATAGCAATATGTGAAATTTTTATTCTTGAACCTTAGTAGTTATCATCATCCAGTCTATTCTCTTTCTCAGAGTGGCATTTCTTGCCCAAACTCTTTGATAGGTGTTTCTTACCAATATTTCTTGCAAAACCCTCTCAGTCACACTGGGTTGGGAATCATAAAACTGTTTTAACTTTTGACATCTGTTTTTAGAAAATGTAAATGACAGTTGCAAGAATTCAGCCCTGGCCCACTCCTTTTTCCCACAACAACCCTTGAATATATATTTTTTTCTTTTGTTGCTGCAGGCCATAAATACTGAAAATCCTAATTAAAACACAAAGTTTGACTCTGTTCTCTTCAGGGATTATAGAAACTAAGAAAGTGAAAAGAATGTGAATTAAAAAATTATTCTGGTCCCTACAAAGGAACCCTCAGAGTTTTAAATTCTTAACTTTTCTTTGCTCTGGAATCATGTACCTTGTAAGGGAAATAGTTACTGTGTAAAAACTAATGAATCTAGACATCATTCAAACCAGTTTCACACATACATGGAGTGTCAATGTGAATAGAATTTCAAACAAAAACATCTAAGCAATTATGCAAGGAGGAAAGAATTATATTTTCTAGATACAAAGAGAGCTTTGTTAGCTCTGACTTCATGGAAATAAGCACACTTGTATTTGGGTGTGTATGTAAAATACGCGCTTACAGTAATAATAAAGCTTCACCAGTTTAACAAACCAGGCAAGAAAACTGGCACATTTTCCAGAGCTGATGTCAAGAGTTGTAGGTCAAGGTCAAACCGAACATAATACCTTCTCCATGTACAAGGCAAAGCAACTTTGCTTGATTGTGCTTTTTATTTAATTATTATTATTATTATTATTTCCCTTAGTAGGAACACACTCAAGTTTTAAAAAGAGGGAAATACAGCTCTGTTTACCAGAATCTTTCCTGGCTGCAGGCTCTCTGTGATAAGAAAAACAATCTAAAAGTGTGGCTGGGTTATTCTTACAACAGATGAAGGAAGAAAGGATAGTTAGTTTGTTTCACAAAGTATTTTTGCTTTCTCTGTTGCACTGTATTAAACTATAATAGTACAGATAATGAACCAGATTCTGACACTAAAATTGTATCAAAATTAATTAGCAATGAAATAACTACAATTTTCTAACAGGGGTTTTCCATGCTTCACAATTTGGCCGATCTTATAATGTTTAATAAGTGATCTTACAGTGCTTTAATTGAAATAATTCAAGCTTTTTAAAGATAGCTCAGATTACTTCTGATATTATCAGCTATTTCATCCAAATAAGGTATTCTTAATTCACGTTATATAGATAACTAATGTAATCCAATAGCTTTCAACAATATTTTATATTCTACATTTAAAATGACAATTGGAAAGAATATCCAAAGGTCAGGGTTTTTTTTTGGCCTCTTCATAACAGTGAAAGATTTTACAAGCAATAAACTTAAATGTCGCAATGTTTCATCCATAATTCTTTAACTTCTTCTGAAGAATATTGTTAGACTTTATTTCAGGATATTCCTGATTCTGCTTGATAAAGTGTAGCTTGTTGATGAGGCCTTCTTCCTTCAACTACAAGACACATGCTCTCATCATGATGGGGGACTTCAAGCACCCAGATGTCTGCTGGGAAGCTACACAGAAGGCAGTAAGCAATATAGTAAATTCCTGAAGTATGTTGAGGTTAACTTCCTCATGAATGTTTAAAGACCTCATGGATGAAATCTCCTGGAATACGGTCCTTAGGGACAAAGGAGTTGAACAGAGCTGGATACTTCTTAAGGACACCTTTTCTTAGAATGCAACAATTGGCCCTATCCATGTGTAGTGAAGCAAGGAAGGCAGGAAACCAGCATGGCTGAACAAGGACCTGCTGGTCAAACTGAGGTGCAAGAAGGAAAAGCATAGGCAGTGGAAGTGGAAATATGTGGCCTGGGAAGAATATTGGATGAAAATATGGATGAAATATGGATGTTGTCCAGATGGGCAGGGATGGAAACAGGAATGTCAAAGCACAGATAGAACTGAATTTGGCAAGGGATGCAAAGAGTATTCTATACTCTTTATAGAGTATACTCTATACTCTTCTATAGAGTATTCTATAGAAGGTATTCTATAGGTACATTGGCCAGAAAAGATAAAAATAATTATTTTCTTTTATTGAAAATATTGATTTAAGCTAGGTAGTTGGCCTGGGCGCTCTCAGCAGTGTCATAAAGCTAACTACACTTTCACATGTGCTTAGATGCCCAACGTATTTCCTAATATGTAATGGGAACCTAAACATTTAACTCATTTTTTTGTATGTTTGGGCTCTGGATGGATTGGTTTCATCATGTTTAATCATATTTAGTTCTGAGATTTTTTTCTAAGATATCTCAGTCGAGATCCTAATAATCAAAGTAAAGAGATAAAAGGACAATTCAACCTTCTCAATATTTTACTAACAAACTAAAGGTATATATCTTTCTAACAAATATAAAGACATTCTAAATTGATCAGGCTTCTAAATTAGACATCTGAATTTAGCATAGAATATGGCATATAATATGGGATACAATGCAGGACCAGATACATAAGACATAGTTATAGTGGTAGCTCATATTTAGGTGTCAAATAATTTTATGAGAAGTAACCTTGATAACTTCTATACAACAGCACTGAAATTGGAAAATAAATAGAGTATGTAATATATATATATACACATATATAAAGAATAAAGATATTCTCTTATTCTCTATTTATTTGTTGTTCTTTGTTTTGTTTTGTTTTTGATTTTGTTTGTTTTATCTGTATGCTTCCTATTTGTGTATTCTTCCAAGAATTTTTTCTGCTTATATATTAGAATTCTTTAAATCCAAAGTTTTTTTTTTGTTTGTTTGTTTTTTTTTACTTCTTCTTACGACATTGGTAGATAAAAAGCTCTGTGAAGACCAATGTCTCAATGTTTCAGCTACTTAAGCAAACATTTATATACACATGGGGAATTTCTCAAAGTACCTGCAAGTAACTCAGATACATTAAGTGTCTGTTACTGGGTTCCCAGGCAGGACAACATGGCCAACAAAGCCATACTTCAGCTTCTCAAGGAAGTCTTGGGACAACAAAACCTGAGCCTCATGGGTGACTTCAATTACCTAGGCATTTGTTGGGAAAAAAACACAATGGTGCACAGGTTTCTAAAATGCATTGAAGATTGCTTCCTGATAGACGTACTAGACATGCTGACTAGGAAGAAGAGAAGAAGAGGGGAGGAGACGACTAGAGAGAAAAGGAGAAGGAAGGAGATGAATGTATCTCATTTTCATCTTCCTCGGCTAATTTCCTTAGCTGTAAGACACAAGGAATATTTTATTAGTTATTGAAAGTTCAGAAGTTGCAAGGATTTGGACTGTGGAATTGACCTGAACTCCCTCAGGAAAGGAAAACCGTGAAGCACAACTCAAATTTTGAATATTGTCCAAAATTCTTTTAACTTCACTTTTGAGAGCTATTTATTAAACATATTCTTAAAGACTTTCACTATCAAAGATTCTACCACCACACCAAGAACTTTACCTTCTAAAAGGTATTACCATTCTCCTACTTATTAAACAATTTTTTTGTTTGTTTGTTTGTTTTTCTGATGAAATTTGAATTCATTCTTGTCATATCATCACTGACAGATAACACATTATTTCCCTTCTCTATAGTGTTTTTTTTTTTTTTTTTTTTTTTTTTTTAAAACAGAATTTTTTTATTTTACTTTCCCGAACTTCTTTTTTTTTTTTTTTTTTTTTTTTTTTTTTTTGACACTATCTTTTCTTTCTTAGGCTACAGAAGCTTCCTTTCTTCAGTCTTTCTTTATTTACTATTCTTTCCAGATCCCTGATTATCTTACATGTTCTGCTCTGGTCTACTTCTACAGCACCACGTGAACATGGATCTGGGCACTTCACGGGATGTAATGTTCACAACTTTCAGTTTTACAGATGACAAATGTAAGTATACCAAATTTGGGGTTCAAATTTACAAAACGTATTAGATGTGACACAATCCAGAATTACTATTGTTTCTTTCCTTGTTTTATAGGCATCTTGTGTTTTAATTATTATATTAGCCTGTTCATGTTAGGCTTTCATGAGAGTCATTATCCAATCAAAAATCTAATTTAAGCAAACAAATGAGACCGTGATTTGCAACCCAAGACCACTTCTGAATTAGGGAATGTAAGATATATAATATAATTCACTTTAACGTGCTAAAAGAAGAAGTGATCAACTAAGTAATTGAAGGATATCTAAAGTATACTTGCAAAAAAAAAAAAAAAAAAAAAAAAAGTAAATAAGTAAATTACTGATCTATGGATGAGAAGAGGCAGAAGCAGGAATGGGGAGTGATAAGTACTCTCACTGAGCTGCTCCAATAAAGGAAAATGAAAATATAATAACAATTAGCATAAATATGAGTTAGAAGTAGTACTTACAAACATGCTTAGTTACCTTGTACAAACTCATGGATGTTTAGCTAAGTGTAGCCATCTTAGAAAAAGTACAGTAACAACTAAGCGTGATTTAAAGAAGCTCAGGGGAAACATCTGTTTAATGCCCTCTGATTGTCAATAAAAAGGTAGTGGTATTCACTAAGAAACAAATAAAGTAAAACACTGAAAATAATTATATAAGTTAGAAGGATATCTTCTCTTTGATATAAGAAAAACAACTACAAAGTCCAGGAAAAAAATAAAATAAAATAAAAAAGTTTCAAGTTATTGAAATATGTTACTGTAAGGAAATATTAAATATAACATAATTCTGAAACCAGTTGAACAACAAATTTAAATTGGTGTAGTGCTTTTGATTTTATTAAGAGTGCTTAATTTGCAGCAGCTGAAAAGTAGATTTATATGTTTAAAGAAAATATCAATGCCAGATGACATGATTAAGGACTATAAAACAAAAGATTCAAAAGCAATATATATATTCTTGATTTCTTCTTTATTTACAACAATAAAAGACCAAGCACACTTCAATGAGAAAAAAAAAAAAAAAAAAAAAAAAAAAAAAAAAGTACTACCTGAAATATATAAAATAAGAACAAGAAAAAACATGCAGGTTGGGGGTGTAATGAGGCTAGAAGTATTTTATTAGAAATGGATACTGCAGAACATTAAGACATACCTTTTATTCTCTGATATCTAGCCCATACTTAACAAGTTTTGAATTCAGTTTCTGTGATGATCTAACTTTCCTCTTGATCTGAGTCTGTTTTCATTCTCACATCTTTTTTGCCATTCTTTTCGTATCATGGTATACATTAAAACACTTTTTTTTTTTTTTTGTAATCAGTATTAAAATAGGTTTCTATTCATGTATGAATGACAGAAGAAGAAAAATACCTCTTAGTTCTAAAATAAACAATCAAACTGAAGTCCCAAATACATTTTGGAGAATGGTAATGTACAAGAAACCACCCAATTATACTCATGGAAACTGGGCTACAGCCATGAAAGTCACTCAGGAGACTTTCTTTGATTTCTTGTAGAGTTATGTGTGTATCAATTACTTTCATCTTAATAAAATTAATAATATTTTTTTCATCTCACAAAGAACTTGTCAGATTCATTTATAAAGTGAGACTGTCATATCTTTTATTTGCCCTAAAGAAAAAGAATTCTCAACAGGTTATATAATTCAAAATGAGCCTAGAGTCTCATTGTTTAGTGAACCAGTCCCAGTAATGCAAGTGACAAGTCACTTAGGTGAATTAGAAATTCACTCCATTGCCAGATATCTAAACTCTAGTAGTGTGGAGGTAGACCTCTGGAGGGCTTCAACATTATCTGTTTTTCTCTGTTCACTAGATAAGAGAGACAAACATTTGTAGGATATTACCTATAGTAAACAACAAAACAGTACATGAAAACATATAATTCAAGTGAACTGAGTGTGACTCAATGGAAAAGAAATTATAACTTTTTCTAAAACAAGTCTTACTTTCATACTTTATTTGTACCTTTCTGCACCTGTCATTATGTCAGATTTACTGGCCTTTTGAGGGAAAAACTTTCATTTATTTATAAATATTTTACTATGTTTTTACATAAGGCTGTTATAATTACTGTGATGTCTATTGCTATTGTTATTTACCAAAAGAAAGTATTTATAGAGAAAATATGATGTTACATAAAGTCAGAATTATCCTCTCCAATCCACATTAGTAGAGGAAACATTGCTTAAAAATAAATATTATTTTCCTGCATCATGAATTACAGATCTATTGTGAAGATTATACTGGGTAATTTTTTCTAGTGTTACTGGATCCGGATATGGAAAAGAAAGAATATCAAAGTAACCTTTATATGATAACTAATATCAGTGCTTGCAGTCCATTTATGTCTCTGAAATATTGGAAGTATTTAACTGAAACAATACTATATTATTTTGGAAATGTACAATCCAAATATAATTAGGACAGTTTTATTTTTATTTTGAATTACATGGGAAACATGCCTCAATGGAAAGCAGTAGAGCACCTCATGTTTTGCACATGGTACAACTTTCTTTCAGTCTCGAAAGGATGAAAATCAGCACTTTATAAAAATCATGAAAACTATATTTAAGAAAATGAATCATTATTAGATTACACCACTTGAGCAACATAAGTACAATTAAAATTCTGTACCATAACCTTTTACTAAACAACAGAAGATAAATGGAAGGAAGTCAGACATTGATAAAT
Source organism: Oxyura jamaicensis (assembly GCF_011077185.1). Classification (NCBI taxonomy): domain Eukaryota; kingdom Metazoa; phylum Chordata; class Aves; order Anseriformes; family Anatidae; genus Oxyura; species Oxyura jamaicensis. The sequence continues at coordinate 146,085,959 of NC_048893.1, read as the reverse complement.
TCTCCCTGCAATAAATGTTTTCACAACAGAATAAATATGTAACTAAATATGTCTCTAAATATGTAACTTACATGAAATACATCTCCTGGTAGACATTTTTATAATAAAAAGTTAGGTAAAGAAAAAATAGACATATTACAATTATGGACCCTAATTTCCTGAGTAGTTAGAATAGAACATCCTTTGAATGTAAGCAGAACAAAGCAGAGAAATGTTAATGATCTGTACCTAAGTAAATGGTGCATGACATGTAGTAATTGTATACTTTTCCAAGATCATAGAATCATAGAATCATAGAATATCCTGAGTTGGAAGGGACCCTTAAGGATCATCAAGTCCAACTCTTGACACCGCACAGGTCTACCCAAAAGTTCAGACCATGTGTCTAAGTGCACAGTCCAATCTCTTCTTAAATTCAGACAGGCTCGGTGCAGTGACAACTTCCCTGGGGAGCCTGTTCCAGTGTGCAACCACCCTCTCTGTGAAGAACCCCCTTCTGATGTCAAGCCTAAATTTCCCCTGCCTCAGCTTAACCCTGTTCCCGCGGGTCCTGTCACTGGTGTTAATGGAGAAAAGGTCTCCTGCCTCTCGACACCCCCTTACGAGGAAGTTGTAGACTGTGATGAGGTCTCCTCTCAGCCTCCTCTTCTCCAGGCTGAACAGGCCCAGTGACCTCAGCCGTTCTTCGTACGTCTTCCCCTCCAGGCCTTTCACCATCTTCGTAGCCCTCCTCTGGACACTCTCCAACAGTTTCATGTCCTTTTTATACTGTGGTGCCCAGAACTGCACACAGTACTCGAGGTGAGGCCGCACCAGCGCAGAGTAGAGCGGGACAATCACCTCCCTTGACCTACTAGCGATGCCGTGCTTGATGCACCCCAGGACACGGTTGGCCCTCCTGGCTGCAAGGGCACACTGCTGGCTCATATTCAACTTGCTGTCTACCACGACCCCCAGATCCCTCTCTTCTAGGCTGCTCTCCAGCGTCTCATCGCCCAGTCTGTACGTGCAGCCAGGGTTTCCCCGTCCCAGGTGCAGGACCCGGCACTTGCTCTTATTGAACTTCATGCGGTTGGTGATCGCCCAGCTCTCCAACCTATCCAGATCCCTCTGCAAGGCCTTTCCACCCTCATTCGAGTCCACAACTCCTCCAAGTTTGGTGTCATCAGCAAACTTGCTCAAAATACCTTCTATTCCTACATCCAGATCGTTTATAAAAATATTGAAAAGTACCGGCCCTAAAATGGAGCCTTGAGGGACCCCACTAGTGACCGCCCGCCAGCCTGACGCAGCCCCATTTACCATAACCCTTTGGGCCCTGCCCGTTAGCCAATTGCTCACCCATCGTATGATGTTTTTATTTAGCTGTATGGTGGACATTTTGTCCAGTAGGATCCTATGGGAAACCGTGTCAAAAGCCTTGCTGAAGTCCAAAAAAATCACATCAGCTGGTTTCCCTTGGTCCACCATACGGGTGATCTTATCATAAAAGGAAATCAGGTTAGTTAGGCAGGACCTACCCTTCACAAGCCCATGCTGGCTGGGACCAATGACTGCTTTGTCCCCCAGGTGCGCCTCAATAAGTTTGAGAACCATCTTCTCCATGATTTTACCAGGCACCGATGTGAGACTGACAGGCCTGTAATTGCTAGGGTCTTCTACTAGATCCAAGTACCGCATATTTTCCCTCTCACATGGCTGAGATGACTAGAGAAGTCTAAAGAGTCTTCTGTTTAATTCCTTTAGTTTTATTTTTTTTTTGCTTAAATTCATTTTATTAATGCATTTTTTTCCTAGCATCATATAAAAACTCTATACACTTGGTAACTTTGCCAAAAGAACTCCTAACACACACGGTCTTATATGTCTTAAATATTTAATAAGTGTCTTGTTTCAATTTTGAAGAATAAGGGTGGGGCTGAAAGCTTTGAAGACGAGATCACATAACCTGTAATGAGGTTTCTCAACGTTCCGGAAGGAGGGAGGATAAAGATGCTTTCATCATTCCTGTGGTTTGGATTAGTTTTACTGTTGGCATCACATTTGTGGAAATGTACAAATCTTTATTTACTAGCTGCAGAGTGAAACTCTTTTAGTGTTTTTCCCATTTGTTTTAAACTAATGTTTTAGTGTTTCTCCCATTGTGGTAGAAGTGGCGGTATTTCTTCAGTAGCTCACCTGATTTCAACTATTTAAGCTTTAGTCTTCAAATCTAAGTTACCCATCAGGGCTCTACCTCTACTCACTGAACACAAATGGAGAAACTTCCTAAGGTAGGACATTTCAGACATGATAATAATTTTAAATATGCTGAGAGGATCAACCTCAGAATCCATCTCTCTCTCTCATGATTTCATAAAGGTCTTATCTAGAGTCCAGACAGATTCCTGCACTAAACAGGCTTTGTCTCCTCCCGTTCCTGTTTCTCTGATATCTTGCATGCTCATGATTTTAAGTTTTCATCAAAGGGCAGAGTCAGTTTTGTTTTATGCATTTTTATTATGCTCAGTAGAACACTGAGAGGTATAGCTAATCTCCAAGACGTAGTAGCATGTGGTATGCTGTTGCACTGTCTAACCACCACATTACTCTTTACATTTCATATATTAATTTAATGCACCAAGTTTGTCTCAGCAAAACATTGGTAAGCTGGCAAATATTAAGATTCTTGTACAGTTAATATTTTATTTGCTATATGATTTCTAAACTAGTGTTATAAACTAGAAAGGTAATGTATTGCCAAAAACTTCTATGATAAGTGATAAATATGATAAATAAATAAATAAGTCCCCAACTTACTACATTTGTACTATACAATCTCTTGGTCCAGAGTTTAGATGTATAATGAAGTAATAAGGAACACGTTTTACAGGGAGTCCTCCACTCATTAGGCCAGTAGTGTCTGAATTACAGTGTAATAATATATCTCAATTCTGGGATTACTTAATGATCTCAGCGTGAAACTGGGAGACAGTGGCCAAAGACAAAGCTCTTAGACAGTGAATCTCTAACAAAGAGCATGCAGGGTGACACAGGATGAAAATGGGTCATTTCCCTAACATTACCAAATAAAAATTACAACACAGAAGAAATCTGTATGTAGCTGCAAGGTATGCCTTGAAAGTTGTGTTGTCTTGAACACATGTTCTGTTTATCCATTTTTGTAGCTGTTATCCCATTTTACTGAAGATTAAGCTACTTTTAATTTTATGGATACCAAAAACAGAAGTAGAAAACTATTCATATATGTCATGTAAGAAAGATTCAAACCAAGGTCTGAAAACATATCAGTGCTGGAATTTTCGCTGTTTCCAGAGTTGTAACAAATTCTGGGTCATTCTATCTCCATCTCTAGGAAAATTCCTTTATTTCTTTCATCTAGGAAGTCTTGTTGTCTATCTACTCCTTGTTTTCAAGAATTAGGTCTCTAGTCTACTTATAGATTGTGTTCTTGCTGTATGTCCTGAGGCTTGCTGCTGTTCGTTCTAAGAGAGAGCATGTTCTAAGAGAGAGCATATCATATATTCCCCCATTCAGAACGTATCATCAAACATGAAATTAATAGTCAGGGAAAGACAAACAGCCAAGCTTCATCTTGCCTGCTAAACCATTCCACCAAAAATATTATTATATTTAATAATATTTTTTAATGTACTCTAAACAGTAAATAAACACAAAGAAACAATTGGTATTGTATCTAATGCTGATTACTTACTACTTTAATTTGTAGAATACTTGTTGTAATCTTACCCTTAATCTTTCTGTTGGTCAGACTCCTTAGACTACTACTACAGACACCTAACTACTATAATTAATAGACATCTCCAAGGGTCTTGCACAGAAATCTTCTGCCCATTGCTCCTTTAACAGCCCAAAGTGCACATTTGCAAGGATCAGGGATATGATATCTAGTACCAGGGGAGGTGCTATAAAACTTACAAACTACTAGTTATTATCATAGCAAAAAAAAATATGGACTGCAGGTAAGTCATCAGTTTTAGAACAGGTAGCGACAAACAGTAACAACCATTAAGATTTCAGAACTAGTCACTGTGCAATTTATTATATATATATATATTCCATTATATTTTATAAACTAAATGAACCTTCTCCTTTAAAACTACTAGGGAATAAATCATAATCAGAACAGCATGATCTAATAGCTGGTACATTTGGCAAGATTATATTTAAATCTCCCAATAGACTGCACATGCAATGAAACCTATTTTTTACAGATTTCAAAGCATAAATTTAAAAGCATTTGCTGTGTTTGGTTGTTGGGTGTTTTTTTGTTGTTGTTTTGTTTTTTGGTGGTAGCGGTGGTGTTTTTGGTTGGTAGGTTGGTTGGTTCTGATTTGTTTTTTGTGATGCTCTTCTCACTGTAATAGATTATTTTGTAGCCATGTTAATTTACTGTTTACAATGAAAACAGTGTGGGATTTTTGTATGTATATATGCAATATAGAACTGCTGTATTTTGAAAAACAATTTATGAAAGGAAAAACAAAATCCACTTATGAATTATTAAATATACATAGGTATACAGCCATAAATTAGATCAAGGATTTTCTAGTACTTCTTGATTAAGGTAGGACATAGTCAACTTTATTTGGACATCTAACTTTTGTCTAAATTTTATGTGTTCAGTGCACTGGTCCTGCAAAATAGATTAAGTACTTCTAAAGTTGGAAGACAGTGGTTTTTAAAGGCTGCCAGAAGAAAATATGCTTAGTCTAACAAGGAGAATTTCAAACACCTTTTCTGTTTACTATAAAGTATTTATCAAATAACAGTACCTTCTGTAGATGCTGGATCCCTTTTTTGAGGGTAGGATGTGCCACAACTTCTTCTCAGTCATGCATTAGGATGGATTAACATTATCAATATTTGATATTCTACTTTCACATATAATCTCAATGGACATGACCTTGACCTTATTACCATGACCTTGAAAGGACAAATGGACAAATGGTCCCTATGATCACTGACCTGGTGTATTGTGTTTAGATGGCAAGGTTTTGGTAGGCGGGAGACTACAGAGGTGGCCTCTGTGAGAAAAGTCTGGAAGCTGCTCTATGTCAGAGAAGAGCCAGCTCTAGACAGCTCTAAAAGGGACCCTCCACAGGCCAGAGCCTAGCCAGTGAGCAATGTTGGTTGCATCTCTGTGAAATCAGATATGAAAAAGGGGAATAAACTGCTACACCACAGCAACTAGGAGAGCAAGGAGTGAGAAACAGCCTTGCTCACCAAGGTGAATGAAGAATGGGGAGGAGGTGTTCCAGGCACCAAAGCAGAAGTTCCCATGAGACTTGTCGAGAGGCCCCTGGTGGAGCAAGTTGTCCTCCTGCAACCCATGGGGTACCACAGTGGAGCAGATCTCCATGCTGCAGCCCACAGAGGAGCCCACAGTGGAGCAGGTGGATGTGGCCTGAAGGAGGCTGCAACCCATGGAGAGCCCTCACAGGAACAGACTCCAGGCCAAAGCTGCAGCCCATGGAGAGGAGCCCATGGTGGAACTAGTGGTCTAGTGGTAACTGCCACCCATGGAGAACTCATGCTGAAGTTTACTCCTGAAGGATTGACCCCATGGTACAGGCACATACTGGAGCGGTTCTTGAAGAGCTGCTGCCCGTGGGAATCCCATGCAGGATCATATCGGGAAGAATGGCATCCCATGGGAAGTACCCCATGCTGGAGCAGGGGAAGAGAGTGACCATGAAGGAGTGGCTGAGATGAAGTGTTAGAGACTGACTTCAACTCCTATTCCCTGATTTCCTGTGTCACTCGGGGGAGGACGTAGAAGAGGGTGGATAGAGGAGAGGCTTTTGAATTTTAGTTCTCACTGCTCTACTCTGTTAGTAATAGGTAATACATTATATTACTGTCACTTACACTGAGTCTGTTTTACCCATGACTGTAACTGGTGTGTGATTTTCCTGTCCTTATCTCAACCCATGAGTTTTTTTCATAATATCTTCATCCTCTGTTCTGAGGAGGGGGAGTGGGAGAGCAGTATGGTAAAATTTACCTGTCCATTGATGTTAAACCACCACACATAGGGACTGAATATTAATGGTTTGACACAGAATTATTGGCCAAGTCATGGAATCCAGGGTTTTGTTGGGCTTCTCTGGTACAGGATAAAAGCTATGATAGGATAAAAGCTATGATAGCATGTCTTCCATGGCCTGCTACCTAAACTATTAGAATATAATGTGCTCTATAGAAGATATCTATATGTGATCTATAGAAGATATATAGAAGATATGTCTATATAGAAGATAATGTACTCTACTTCTGCAAGATGCTCTGGAAACACCAAATTATTGTCTCAAGTACAGAACTCCAGTTTACAGGGAAAAGAGATGATAGCCTATCCAAGGCAGAAATGATGGGGTTACCGTCCATACATCCATTTCAAACATGGAGCTGTCATATGTGCAGACACATTTAAAATAATTAATGAAAATAAATCTCAGAAGCACATATTCTATGGTTTGATTATTCTTTTAACTGAAGTTCAAGCATCTTCTCTTATAAAATTGTGAAAAATATGAGTTGCAGATGCTGGAAAGTAATCTATCTGCTAATGTCATTCCTGTATCTCTACAATAAGAGCTATTATCACTTTACTATTATTGGTTTAGAAAAGACGGGTAATTTTGGTGACAGTGAGTAGATTATAACAGCCTTTCTGGCTTTGCTGCACAGAAAGTGTTCCAAAAGAATCTGAAGCCAACTGTGAGATTTTCCTTTTCTGCCATACTGGAACATTGATTTTCCATGTGTTACATTAATCATTGCAACTGACTTTTTAAAAATCTGACATTTATTTTTTTCTTACTGGACAATTCTTTAAGAACAATATTAATTGTGCATGACTTTGAGATATCTGTCTGTGCATGGATGTCTAAATAATCATGCCCTTAATGCTAGACAGCATAGAGAGGTTCATGTTGTATTGCTTAAGATCTCTTAGATCAGACTTGCTGTATCTAAACTGTAAACCATTTTGTACTGCAACTTATGTGACTCTGAGTAGTATCCCTGAGACATGAACATTTTTTTTTTCTGCTGTTTTATCATTTGTTTTTTTGTTTTGTTTTGTTTTGTTTTCTTTCAGGTCAAGGAATACAACATAACGTGAGGGCTGTATTATAACTCCTTGGTTTTACTGCATAAAACAAGGGTTTGGCATAAGTATATGAGTAGGCTTTTGAAGATACACACCCTGCTGGCAAAAATTTTGGAGGGCTTGGAAGGGGAAACAAGACCGTAATTGCTAAAATTTCATCTCAAAACGAACTGAAGTGAGCCATCCCCAGACCATGCCCAGCTATTGTCTTGAATAGTTTTTTTGAGCAACCTAAATAAGACAAGGAGTAAAGAAACTGTTCATTGGTGTGAGACAAAGATTTTAGGCTTGAGCTTGTTCTCTGACTCTTTTATTTAATATAGTAGTACTAACTATCTCTCACTGTGTCAAAATAATTAATTACAATAAGGTTGAAGAAAAGAATTCTCTATTTCAAGAAATCCAAATAGTGAAATTTGTTATTAAAGATATTTCTTGGAAAAAAAAAAAAAAAAAGAAAATAAAAAAAAAAAAAAAGAGAAAGAGAGAGAGAAGTATGACCAGAAAAATACATTTTTCCAGGAAAAACAAGTCCTGTAAATATCACAATTAACAAGGGTATTAATACATCAGAACATACAAGTAAAATGACCTTTTTTTTTTTTTTTTTTGTATCAGTGTGTATGCTATTCTAATTTAAAATACTTTAATTGTTTGTTATTCTAACAATGGAGGGAGAAGTAAGACAATAAATGACTCAATATACAGGATATTACGACACAGACAATATTTTTTGTCTTTCATGATTTATGTAAAGACAAGCTGATTAAAATCTGAGAAAGTATTAGCTGATTGAAATCTAAGAAAGGAATTGGAAAATTTAAAAATAAATAAATAAATAGATAAAATTTCTTTGTGAAATCTTTTTTTTTTTTTTTTTCAAATCTCTTTCTGCAGATAGTAAAGTAGTTTTGTTTGCAATTATAAAAACATTAATTGCTATTGTATTTACCTGATTATTCATCTTTGTTATTTCTTACAAATGCCCATGTCTATAAGTGTTAACACTTAGTTCAACTGTGCTGTCATATTCCTATGAATGGCACTTCTTAGAAATTGTTCTCATGTACTAGTTTAATGTACTAGTTTCTGTATGATACAGTATACACAAATTTTGGAATGACTGTATTACATCAAGCAAGCTTCCAAATTTTGCACATGCCTTGAAATTTAGAATTAAACAGTATAGCTTTTTAACTGTCCTTTAAAAGTTCTGTCCATATGTTATGAATCCCACAGTGGCAAACAGTCTTTATTTTAAACAGTCTATAGAAAAACATTAGCCTTCTATCAAGAGTATATTTTTGATAACTACAGAGACAGCTGGACAGAAGAAAAATCTATGTTGTTTGTTGTTGGTGGTTGGTTGTTTTTTTTTATTATTATTTTTATTTATTTTTTTTTTTTGGTTGGTTAATTGGTTTGTTTGTTGGTTGGCATGTTTCTTATTTATGAGACACTGACATGCACTATAAACAATATTCAATGGAGAAACTTGTGAATGTTAATCAGCAGTTGTGTTAAATGAATACTCTTAAAAATTGGTTTATCAAAAAATAATTTGTAGTTTTAAGAGTAGGTAAAGAATACAAGCTGATTAATTACAGAGACCTGTGTCTGTTGTGCCTTTTCAGATACCATTACAGATTATTTCTGAACTGACAAGTCATTTTAATCTTTACTATACACCTAGCTAACTGCATGATAAAATGAATGCCCCAAGCCATCCACAAAGTGAGATGATTTATGATTCTGTATTATGATTATGACTACTTCTGATGATATAATCAATACGATATATTGATGAGCAAGTATTCTTTATGATTACAGACTAAAATAACTGTATTCAAACTCATATTTATCCTATCTGTTTAGCACAAACAAAAATCCCACCTACTTGTTTTTCTCATTAATTCCATCAGGGAAAGAGAAGTAAATGTCAATTTACCATAATCTTAGTAGGAGGTCACTTAGTCTTCCTTCCCCCAAAGGTCTTTCACATCTTTCTCATTATTCACCTGTTTTTAAATGTGTAGCAAATAAATGTTTCCATATGTTTAAAAAAGCTGACAATTGTTATCACTGATAAAAGTTGTCCTGGGTTGCAGAACTGGGGATTTTAGAGGCTAGTGTGTGAAGTCAGATTGTGGAATATGTTCCCTGCTGGTCCTAGAATCACTTTCTATTTGGTCATTCCTCTTTCATGACCTACAAAGATAGTTTGACCGAGTCTTTGAGGAAAATTAATTAAATTAATTACCTGGATCTCTTAAAATACTTTTCATGTGTCTCTATTTGTTACTGTTTTTTGTTTGTTTGTTTGTTTCTCTATTGCCAGAACTTATGAAAAATAAATAAATAAATAAATAAAACAGCAAAAGGAAGATTAAAGATAGTCCCATGCTGTAATTCTAAAAAAAATGCTAATACATTTTAAATATAACATATATATCAACACAATTTATAATTAAAATATAGAGAAATCCTAAATATAAATTGGAAAGTAAAATTAAAATACTCCTAATTCCTGTTCTTTAAAAAATTAAATACTGCCGTTGCAAAGCAAACACATTTTTTTCCTACCTCCTGAAAGCTGAACTCTTAATAAAAGTTATCCATTCAAGTTAAAAAAAAAAAAAAAAGTTGTTTTTTTTTTTTTTTTTTTTTTTTCCAGTCATTATCTACTTTAATCTTATGAAAAATGAATTGAGGTGTTCACAGAGATTCTTTTCTGCAGTCTGGGTGTAATGTACAGTCTAGGATTCAACTCAAGTTGCAGCTCTACTTTCTATTTTCAAAGCGAAAAAAACACTCAATAACTCAAAAAAGCTTAGACACCATAAATAAATAAATAAATAAATAAATAAATAAATAAATTAAATGTGTGAAAAGAATGCAAGTATTCTTATATTTCATCTCTAGTTTTATTATTTATGAGTAATTAACTGGCATGGACATTTGTTGTTATTTTAGCAGACAAAACACAAGAACTTGGAAGACTAATAGAAATACAAATTGAATAATAATAATAATAATAATAATAAATAGTAATAATACTCTAGAACATAAGGTGGATTAGATACTTCCCTGGAAAAGCAAATACTAATTAAAAGATTGAATTTAAGGTGAGTATAAAAGTTATCTTTCAACAATCAATACGTACACGTAGGATATTTATTTACATACATATTATGAAATGAAATGTTCCACCAGTATCATTCAATGTTTAGAATTTATTGTGTTCATCTTAAAGCTCCTGCCCTGAGAGAAATTATATGAGTTTAATTTCAAATTTTTTGAAAATGCATACAATTTATCAGTTAGACAAACATCTGCCCATCAAGGCATTTTTTTTTTATTTTTTTATTATTTTTTTTACCAAACAACTTGAAAGATCCTGTGTTATTGGCTGCTTTTGCCTAAGAAACAGTATGAGCAAGAATATTGCTGCCATTTGTGTTCCTGCTGGTGGAATATATCTCTAAATCTGATTCAAATGCACAGTGAGTTGTACACTTTGACTTTTTCAATACTAACATAGAAGAAAGTACAAGAATTCCAGTATAGATGGATACTTGTCCCAATAAATTTCCCTTCCTTATAGGTCCAAACAGAGTTCTTCCTAAGTAAATGACAACAATGCCATAAAAGGTGATGCCAGGTTTCCCTTTTGGAAGCTTTTGGTAGTATAACCATTGATATCATTACTATTTTTACAAACACTTAATTGCCTTTGAATTCAGTAAACTACCTGATTTTAAAAATACAATATATATGGATGAGCCACTTGCCGAGGCGATCGCCCCCGGGGCAGATGTGCTCTGCAGCGGAACGGGGGATCGGGACAGGCAGGGTTATTTTCCCAGCATCGAGGCCACTCGAGGCAGCCAAGGGAGCTGCCACAACCCGGCAGCCCTCATGAGGGACGCTGACGAGGCGTAGGCGGAGCCAGCAGCACCCCCTCCCCAGCCGTTCAAAAGCAGCCCCTCGGGAGCACGAGCGACCAGGAGCGCGGTGACCAGGACGGGCAAACAGGGCGGGGCGTGTCAGAAAGGCAGGGCGCGTCAGTTCACACAGGCAGGGCGAGCAGGGAGCCCAGAGCGATCCCCCGCCCCTAAGAACACCTCAGCCAACGACTTTCGACCACTAGCTAGGCCACTATGGTCCTCACTAGGTAGAGAGCTCGCGCTAGAAAGTCTGTAGCCACCCAGACAGAGTCCCCGCTCAAAAATGTGGCAGTTCAGGTCTCTGGATGCAGGGAGTGCCAGAGCCTGCTGCTGCTATCTGAGGGAGGCAGAGATACTGTGTGTGTGAGGTGAGAGCAGGTGGATGACCTGGTCCACCTGGTGGCAGAGCGCAAGGAGGAGGTGGAGAGGTTGAGGGCCATCAGGGAGTGCGAGCAGGATATAGACTGGTGGAACAACTCCCTGCAAGGCCTGAAGGAGAGGCACCAGGGTGAGACTCCCCTACTGGGGGTGGACCCCCTGCCCGGTCACTGTCGGGTAGACAGAGGGGACCTAGGAGTTGAGGAGGAGTGGAGACAGGTCCCTGCTCGACGTTGCAGGAAACTCCCCCCACCACCTGCCCCACCTTCCCAGGTGCTCTTATGCAACAGGTTTGAGGTCCTGGAGCTCAAGAGAGCGGTGGATGAGGGTGTGACAGAAAAGTTAACCAGGAAGCCTAGGGTGAGGAAGTCTGCTCCACGCCTCAAGACTGCTCCCACCAAGAAGGAAAGAAGAGTGATCGTTGTGGGCGACTCCCTTCTCAGAGGAACGGAGGGCCCTATCTGTCGGCCTGACCCCACCCGTAGGGAAGTCTGTTGCCTCCCTGGGGCCAGGGTCAGGGATGTTGCCAGAAAGCTTCCCAACCTGGTTCGCCCCTCTGATTACTACCCACTACTGGTAGTCCAGGCTGGCTGTGATACCATTGATGAGAGAAGCCTGAAGGCTATCAAACGGGACTTCAGGGGTCTGGAACGGTTAGTGGACGGAGCAAGAGTACAGGTGGTGTTTTCGTCCATTCCTACAGTGGCAGGGAATGGTTCAGAGAGGACACAAAAAGCCCACCTGATAAACACGTGGCTCAGAGGCTGGTGCCAACACAGAAGTTTTGGGTTCTTTGACCACGGGGCGCTCTACTCGGCACCTGGCCTGATGGTCGCAGAGGGGTCCTAACTGTCTGCAAGGGGAAAACGGATCCTGGCCCAGGAGCTGGCAGGGCTCATTGAGAGGGCTTTAAACTAGGTAAGAAGGGGGGCAGGGATGAAACAAAGCTTGTTGGAGGTGTGCCAGGGGGAACAGTGGCAAGGCTGGGGGAGAAGGCTAAGGCCCAGCTGAAGTGCATTTACACTAATGCATGCAGCATGGGCAACAAGCAGGAGGAGCTGGAAGCCATTGTGCAGCACGCAGGCTATGACTTGGTTGCCATCACGGAAACGTGGTGGGACCACTCTCATGACTGGAGTGCTGCAATGTGTGGCTATAGGCTCTTCAGAAGGGACAGGCAGCACGGAAGGGGTGGTGGAGTGGCTCTCTATATTAGAGAGTGTTTTGATGTCGTTGAACTTGAGGCTGGGAATGACAAGGTGGAGTCGCTATGGGTTAGGATCAGCAGAAAGGCCAACAAGGCAAGCATCCTGGTGGGGGTCTGTTATAGACTGACAAACCAGGATGAGGGGACGGATGAAGAGTTCTACAGGCAGCTGGCAGAAGTAGCAAAATCATCAGTGCTTGTTCTTGTGGGGAACTTTAACTTCCCAGACATATCCTGGAAACACAACACAGCCCAGAGAAAGCAGTCCAGGAGGTTTCTGGAGAGCATGGAAGGTAACTTCTTGATGCAGCTGGTTGGCAAGCCTACCAGGTGAGGTGCCCCGCTAGACCTTCTCTTCACTAACAGAGAAGGACTGGTGGGAGACGTGCTGGTCGGGGGCTGTCTTGGGCAGAGTGACCACAAAATGGTAGAGTTCTCGATACTTGGCGAATTCAGGAAGGGGATCAGTAAAACTGCTTTCTTGGACTTCTGGAGGGCTGACTTTGAGCTGTTCAAGACACTGGTTGGCAGAGTCACCTGGGAGGCAGTTCTGAAAGACAGAGGAGCCCAGGAGGGCTGGGCGCTCTTCAAGAAAGAAATCTTAATGGCTCAGGAGCGGTCTGTCTCCACGTGCCCAAAGACGAGCCAGCACAGAAGAAGACTGGCCTGGCTGAGCAGAGAGCTGTGGCTCGAGCTTAGGAGAAAAGAGAGGGTTTATAATCTTTGGAAAAGAGGGCGGGCCACTCAGGGGGACTACAAGGATGCTGCGAGGCGGTGCAGGGACAAAATCAGAATGGCCAAAGCTCATCTGGAGCTCAATCTGGCCACTGCTGTTAAGGACAACAAAAAATGTTTTTATAAATGCATCAATACCAAAAGGAGGACTAAGGAGAATCTCCACTCTTTACTGGATGTGGGGAGAAAGTTAGTAACCAGAGATGAGGAAAAAGCTGAGGTGCTTAACACCTTCTTTGCCTCAGTCTTTAACAGCAAAACCAGTTGTTCTCTGGACGCCCAGTACCCTGAGCTGGTGGAAGGGGATGGGGAGCAGAATGTGGCCCCCACAATCCACGAGGAAATGGTTGGCGACCTGCTACAGCATTTGGATGTACGCAAGTCGATGGGGCCGGATGGGATCCACCCAAGGGTACTGAGAGAACTGGCAGAGGAGCTGGCCAAGCCGCTTTCCATCATTTATCGTCAGTCCTGGCAATCGGGGGAGGTCCCAGCTGACTGGCAGCTAGCAAACAGGACGCCCATCTACAAGAAGGGCCGGAGGGTAGACCCGGGGAACTATAGGCCTGTTAGTTTACCATCAGTGCCAGGGAAGCTCATGGAGCAGATTATCTTGGGTATCATCATGCGGCAGTTGCAGGGCAAGCAGGCGATCAGGCCCAGTCAGCATGGGTTTACAAGGGCAGGTCCTGCTTGACGAACCTGATCTCCTTCTATGACAAGGTGACATGCTTAGTGGATGAGGGAAAGGCTGTGGACGTGGTCTACCTTGACTTCAGTAAGGCATTTGACACCGTTCCCCCCAGCATTCTCCTCAGGAAACTGGCTGCTCATGGCTTGGACTGGCGTACACTTTGTTGGGTTAAGAGCTGTCTGGATGGCCGGGCCCAGAGAGTTGTGGTGAATGGAGTCAAATCCAGTTGGAGGCCGGTCACTAGTGGAGTCTCCCAGGGCTCAAGGGGGACTCTTTAACATTTTCATCGATGATCTGGATGAGGGGATCAAGTGCACCCTCAGCAAGTTTGCAAACGACACCAAGTTAGGTGCATTTGTTGATCTGCTCGAGGGTAGGAAGGCTCTGCAGGAGGATCTGGATAGGCTGGACCGATGGGCCGAAGTCAACAGTATGAAGTTCAACAAGGCCAAGTGCCGGGTCCTGCACCTGGGGCGCAACAACCCCAAGCAGAGCTACAGGCTGGGAGATGTGTGGTTGGAGATCTGCCTGGCAGAGAAGAACCTGGGAGTAGTGGTTGACAGTCAGCTGAATATGAGCCAGCAGTGTGCTCAGGCAGCCAAGAAGGCCAGCAGCATCCTGGCTTGCATTAGAAACAGCGTGGCCAGCAGGTCCAGGGAAGTGATTGTCCCCCTGTACTTGGCTCTGGTGAGGCCGCACCTCGAGTACTGTGTTCAGTTTTGGGCCCCTCACTACAAGAGGGACATGGAGGTGCTCGAGCGAGTCCAGAGACCAGCAACAAAGCTGGTGAAAGGTCTGGAGAACAAGTCTTACGAGGAGCGGCTGAGGGAGCTGGGACTGTTTAGCCTGGAGAAGAGGAGGCTCAGGGGTGACCTTAACGCACTCTACAGGTACCTGAAAGGAGGCTGTAGTGAGGTGGCGGTTGGTCTGTTCTCCCATGTGCCTGGTGACAGGACGAGGGGGAATGGGCTTAAGTTGCACCAGGGGAGGTTTAGGTTGGATCTTAGGAAGAACTTCTTTACTGAACGGGTTGTTAGTCACTGGAATAGGCTGCCCAGGGAAGTGGTTGAGTCACCATCCCTGGAGGTCTTTAAAAGATGTTTAGATGTAGAGCTTAGGGATATGGTTTAGTGGAAGATTTGTTAGCGTTAGGTCGGAGGTTGGACTCGGTGATCTTAGAAGTCTCGTCCAACCTAGACTATTCTGTGATTCTGTGATTCTGTGAGTCTAGAGGAGGGCCAGTGAGATGGTCAAAGGGCTGGAGCACCTCTGCTATGAAGACAGGCTGAGAGAGTTGGCGTTGTTCAGCCTGGAGAAGAGAAGACTCCAGGTAGACCTTGTTAAAGTCTTTTAATACTTAAAGTGGGCCTACAGGAATGCTGGGGAGGGCCTCTTTGTCAGGGAGTGTAGTGATAGGACAAGGAGTAATGGTTTTAATCTAAAAGAGCATAGATTTAGACTAGGTAGAAATAATAATTTCTTCACTATGAGGGTGATGAGGCACTGGACCGGATTGCCCAGAGAAGTTGTGGATGCCCCATACCTGGGGGTGTTGAAGGCCAGGTTGGATGGAGCTTTGAGCAACCGGTCTCATGGGAAGTGTCCCTGACCATGGCAGGAGGGTAGCAATTAGATGATCTTTAAGGCCCATGGAATCATTCTATGATTCTATTATCCATTCTATAAGACAGAATCTTTTACAGTGGAACATGTCCAGAGAAGAGCTTGTGAAGATGGTGAAGGGCCTGGAACACAAGTCCTAGGAGGAACAGCTGAGGGAACTGGGGTTGGTTAGTCTGCAGAAGAGGAGTCTCAGGGTAGATCTTATTGCTCTCTACAACTACCTGAAAGGAAGTTTTGAGGAGCTGAGGGTCAGCCTCTTCTTGAAGATAACTAGTGATAGGACTAGAGGGAATGGCCTCAAGTTGCACCAGGGGAGGCTTAGGTTGGAAATGGGGAGACACTTCTTCTCAGAAAGAGTAGTCAGGCATTGGAACAGGTTGCCCAGGGAAGTGGTGGCATCACCATCCCTGGAGGTGTTCAAGGAACGGTTGGATGTGGTGCTTAGGGATATGGTTTAGTGGGTGACAGTGGTGATCGGTGCATGGTTGGACCTGATCATCTTGAGGGTCTTTTCCAACCCTAATGACTCTATGATTCTATCATTCTGACATTTCTGAATTCTCAAATATTTATGATTTTTTCATTAAACTTCCAAAGGGTTAACAGGCAGGAAAATAGGACAGGCATTTCTGTCTTATGTGTATCATATGTTATTAGTAGTACATTCTCAGTAAACCCAGATGCAGATCATTGTGCCATATACCTAGACTTAGAACAAAAAGAGCTGTCTCTTTCTGTCTCTTGCAATATATTTTCCTCTGTTTTATTGTCATTCTTTTCACTCTTCTCTGATCACCCTGAAATTCTGATGAAAATATATGATGAAGGCTGAAAAAAAAAAATATAATGGAAGAAGGCACATCCCTGGCTTGTATAAACACATAACTATTCCACTCTGAATTAAAATCCACAACTTTGGTCCCTTTCTGGAGCTGAATTGAAGATGCTCCAAAAACTTCCATCCAGATTGAGGGAAGGCGTATACAATGAATTGACAGTCTTTGGGTGCTTCACTGGAATCACTTTCTTAATCTCAACTTTCTAGTTCAATGTGGCTGAATGCAGGCTGCTGGTAGAGTTCTTTGAAATCTCTGGGACAATGGTACAGCTGGACTCAGCCCCTCCCATTCAGAATCCATTTAATCCTAGCAGAAAACACCATGTTGAAGGTGGGCTGAAGGAAGCCCAAAGGGAAAAAAAAATAATAAAAAAAAAAAAAAAAAAAGTGTGCACTAATACATACTGTCTCTCAAGTATATGTTTCATTTGAACAAAACTAGAATGGGAAGGACTGATTTATTTTTTGTGACTTTTCCATTAGCAGTAATCATTTCATGATCATTTGCATGATTATACGTAGCAATACTTTCTAAAAGTGCTGTACAAGTACTGCTTGTGTATCTCAGACACAGTCAGGCATATAAATAAACTTCTGATTCTTATTGTCTTATAAACCTTTTTAGTATTTATAACAAAACTCTGCCCTTAGAGAGACAGAAAGAGAATTACATGTTTCTGCATACATGTGTTTTTAATGTATTTTTTTTCCTCTTTTGAGTAGTCATCCTGGTGAACCAAGAAATTAAATACATAGAAATATTCATCCAGATTGTGATTTTTTTTCAGATTTCCTTATTTCATTTTCATAGGTTTATTATTATTTATTTATAATAAGAATTCATGAGATCTAGTTTTTTTGTTTGTTTGTTTGGTTGGTTGGTTGGTTGGTTGGTTTGGTTTGGTTGTTGTGTTTGTTGTGTTTGTTTTTTGTTGTTGTCGTTTTTTCTTTTTTTTTTTTTTGAGACAAGCTTTGCTTTCAAATAAAGTTCTTTTGTTCTTTTGTGTAAAGTTCTTTTCAAATAAAGATCTTTTTGGTGTACAAAATTCAGTCCATTATCACCCCACTTCTTTTCACAATTTTGTGTTTTCTCACTGAAGAGTATGTAACCCTCAGTATACCCGATATCGTGATAGTTACAGATACAGTTGCTTATCTTGTTTAAAATCTCAGATTTTCATTCTTTAGCATGGTCCCTCTTTTCAAATAAAGATAGTTACCTTCTATCCGTCACTTTTCTATCTGACACAGTTAAATGTTTTTACTCTGCATTTGCAGTTCCTGTTGTTTAATATCAGCCCAATGAGTTTATGGCCAAGGTTGCTGAGAAATGCTATTTCTACAGCATGTAAGTAACAGATAATCATCTTTCCAGCAGCAATTTCAAAAAGCTTTTTTGAATGAAAGCTTAAGATAATGTTTGACTCAATTTAAACATGAAACAAACAAACAAACAAACAAAAAACCATTATTTTGTACCAGACCGCTGCTCAGTGTTCTTAAATACCAGTGTTTTTATCGTTGTATGTTATTTGAATCTGTGTCCAAAGACAAAGGCAACTTATGTATTTCGATTCTGCTTAACATGTTCTGATGTTGTGAAATCCAAAATATTACCAGATTGTAACATTGTTTATATGTGGTAATTATTATATAAAGATAGAATCTATTATATAGCTGACATAAATCAGTTTATAGAAATTTAAGAAAGTAAGTAACGGTAGATGGATTTGAAATGAAGTGAAATGTTTAATATTTTTTTTATGTCAAAAATCTAAAAAATTGCTTTTTTTTTTTTTTTTTTTTTTTTTTAAGAGAGAAAGAGAAACAGATGGGAGAGATAATAAATAAATAAATAAATAAATTGATAGTCCAAAACATCATAAGAGAATATAATGTTATTTTATGGACATCAAAGAGAGAAACAACAAATTTATTTATTTATTTATTTATTTTAAAGGGGGGGGGGTTAAAGGGGTCTTACTTTCACAGTTATGCGGGGGGGGGAGGGGGGAGGGGAGGGGAGCGTGGGGAGCAGATGGAGTTTTATAGCTTTCTTCGACTAACTACAAGCTCCCATAACAGTTTAATGGGTTGTTTTTAGACTATCTGGGAAGGGTCCAAGTACACTGACTTTAATTATATGAGTAGCAGAAGAGATGAGCATTCCCATAGTCAAGTGCTTCAGAAACAGCTTGTCCTCATCCAAATTTGAATGATCTGTTATGACTTAAGTGGATCAGTCATGAAATGACGAAGGCATTCTCTTCCTGCCCTGGGAAGTGACAATTGACTTGGCACTGAACTATGCCAACAATTGTCTGTAGTTACTTGAAACTACAACTTATTCATCCTACCATTATACCAGCAAGTTCTTTGATGTAATTGCTGCCTATATGATTTCATTATTGGTATAATAACCACAAGTTCAGTATGATACCACAAGGTTGGTAGCTGGAGTGAATACAGAGAATCAGAAAAGATTTAAGGAAAGATAAACCACATGAAGAGCTCTTTTCTTGTCTTTACTGATGATGCCAGTTTTGATGCCACTTAGCTTCCTGAAATTAAATGAGTGAAAAGATAATTGATTTACTAGTTTGCTTTGATATATTGTTCTCTGGAAAATGTTGCATAAAAGCTGTTAAATTACAGGTTTTTACATTTGTGGAATGTCTTACATAATTTCAGTGAACTTTCCTAGTAAAGTCATCTAGTGGACTATAAAAAGATGAAATACTTCTGAGCAGGAGCCTCAATTGAAAAGCCTTTGGACTGAGCTAAACATAAAGGGAGAATCACATCTTTTGACTGCATGGCTATGCAACATTTAATGCACCTCAAAATACAGTTTGCCCTCTTGACTGCCAGTGCACACTGCTAACTCATGTTGAGCCTACTGTTGGCCAGCACCCCCACATCCCTTTGTGTTCTCTAGCCTAGTCTGTAAAAGAAGAACCTAAGGACAACTGCACTGACAAAGAGGGAGTGAGGATGGACAAGACTGATGAGGTAGTGAAGAAATATTATTTTCAATGCTGGAGAACGTTGGAGACAGATTTTAGATTAAAAAAAAAAAAAAAAAAGACAAAAAATAATTTAGTGAAAGATGTACATTGGGCATGATTAGGGCCTCAGGATGAACCTGGATTTTGAACAATTACTCTGACAATTGCATAAATCTACCAGTACGACTGTTGAATACAATTATATTTTAATTGTATATTTGCCTATTTGCAGGAAGCATTATTTTTGATCCTGCATCATTTCAGCCATGAATCTCAGCTTTGTAAAAATAACTTTACATTCTCAAATACAGCTCCACCACCTAATCATCAGGGATTGGGTTCTGGTAGAGGAATTTACTCTACTGGAACAGTTTCTATTCATTGAATGGGCAAGAATCAGATTTCTGACTCCGGAATCAGAACAGCTGGTATGAGAGGAAACTGAGTAACAAAGCAAAAGCTTGCACAGGCAGGGCAATCAGGGAGGGCATTGAAGGTAGGACAACTCGTCCCAGCAGCAATGGTGACCACCTGGAAGAAGGCCATGGCCTCTTGGAGCTTGGCAACAACCACAGCCGATGCAGCCCCCCAGACAGAGCTCAGGAGGGAATATCCTACCACCCAGGTGTCAGGCTGCCAGGTATCCCCTACTCTTATGCCAGTACAGGACATCAGTAGAGAGCACAGCTGTGGGAGATTTGCTCAGGTTGAAGAACTGATTCACATGGTGGCAGAGCTTGGGAAGAGGTGGGCAGGCTGAGGAGCATCAGGGAGTTAGAGAATGAGATTGACAAGTGGGGTAAAGCTCTGCCATCCCTGAGGCAGGTTCCTCAGCCATCCACAACCATTGTGCAAGAAACAAAGGTTCCCCTATCCCCTTGTAGCCAGGCAGAGGGAAGGGATCTAAGGGACAGCGGGGAGTGGAAGCAGGTTCCTGTTTGAGGCAGCAGGTGAACCCCCCTGTTGCATACCTCACCTTCCTATGTGCCCCTATGTAACAGGTGTGAAGCTATGAAGCTTGATTGGAAAACAAATCATGATGTGAATAAAGGTCCATCCACACTGGCGGAGTTGCCCAGGGCAAGTCAGACTATTTCCTGCTTCACAACAACCCCCACCAAGAAAAAAGAAGGGGTATAGTCATAGGGGACTTCCTTCAGAAAAGAATGGAGAGCCTGATTTGTCATCCAAACATGACCCATAAAAAAGTCTGCTGTCTCCCTGGGGCACAAATAAGAAACATCGCACGGGGAGTCACTTGCCTGGTATGTCCCTCTGATTATTATCCTTTATTGGTTTTTGAAGTTGGCAGTGATGAGGTGCCAAAGAGAAGCCCAAGAGCAATCAAAAGAGACTTCAGGATTTTGGGGCAATTGGTTGAAGGATCAGGTACACAGATAATATTTTCCTCCATCCTTCCAGTAGCGGGCATCAATATTGAAAGGAACAGGTGAACCCAGCTGATCAATACGTGGCTCTGAGGCTGATGCCACCAACACAGTTTCAGGGTTGTTGATGATGAGAAGATCTATATGACAGTGGGCCTACTGAGTCCTGATGGAAAGCACCTTTCTATGAGGGGGAAAAGGATTTTTGCCCAGGAGTTATCAGGGCTGACTGACAGGTCTTTAAACTAAAGTTGAAGGGGGAAAGGGATGAAACCAGGCCCACCAGTGATATAAGCTCTGGGACTGCAGGCCAATTTTTGAGGAACTGCATGCTGGTGAGGCCCTTCAGTCTGCCCCATAAGGGACTGAGCTGAATGAAAGACATATGAATTGTTCCTATACATACACATGCAGCATGAGAAATAAACATTTCAATGCCTTGAAATGTTTGTATACTAATACACATAGCATGGGAAACAAGCAGGAGGAGTTGGAAGCCACAGAGCAATTAGAAAACTATGATATAATTGCTATCATGTAAATGTGGTGGGACAAATCACACAGCTGGAACAGAGAGCTACAAGCTCTACAGGAGATACAGGAAGGAAAGGAAGGGTGGGGGTGTTGTCCTCTGTGTTAAGAACTGGATAGATTGTGAAGAGTTCCCTCTAAGAAACAGCCAAGATCAGGTTGAGAGCCTGTGGGTAAAAATTAAGGACCAGGCCAAGAAAAGACATCTTGTGATTGGGGTCTACTACAGGCTGCCCGATCAAGAGGAATCTGTTAATGAGACATTCTTACTCCATCTACAAGAAGCATCATGCTCACAGGCTTTCATTCTCATGGGGAATTTCAACCACACAGATGTTTGTTGGAATAGCCATGTGACAGGAAGAAATTCAGGAGACTCCTAGAGTGCACTGAGCACAACTTCCTCATCCAAGTATTAGACAAACCAACCCAAGGAGAAGCATTACTGGACCTGGTGCTCACCAATACAGAAAAGCTCATTAAAGAAGTTAAGATTGGAGGAAGTCTAGATTGCAGTGCCCCCCCACTCCCCCCCACCCCCCACTCCCAGTTGAATTTATGATCTCGAGGGTTATGGGCCTGACTAAGAGCAAAGTCAGGACCCTGCACTTCAGAAGAGCCAACTTCCAGCTGTTCAAAAAGAGTTAGTGGATGAGATCCCATGTGACATTATCCTTAGGGACAGAGGATCTGAAGGATCTGATGTTGGCAAGAGTTGGCAATTGTTTAAGGGTATTTTTTCTTGGAGCACAAAAGCTCTCTATTCCCATATTCAGTAAATCAATCAGGGAAGGTAGGAAACCACCATGGTTGATAAGGATCTGCTGGTCAAACTTAGGCAAAAGAAGGAACTGCACAGACAGTGGAAGTAGGGGCATGTGTCCTGGGAAGAGTACTGAAATGCTGTCCAGATGTGCAGGAATGGGATCAGGAAAGCAAAGGCACTAGCAGACCTAAACTTGGCAAGGGATGCCAAGAATAACAAGAAGGGGTTCTACAGGTACATGGTCCACAAAGGAAAGGCTACGGATAGTATAGCACCTCCAACAGATGAAGACAGAGAACTGGTAATGATGGATGAGGAGAAGGCAGAGGAACTTACCAACTTGTTTTCCTTGGCCTTCACTGGTGGTCAGGCTTCCCACATCTCTCATGTCCCCGAACCTCTAGGCAGAAGCTGGGGGAGCGGAGTCCCTCCCACACTAAGTAAAGGGCAACTTCAGGACCTCCTGATGCAACTTAACAACTACAAGTCTTTGGAGCCTGATGGCATGGTCTCCAGGGTCCTGAGGGAATTGGCTGATGCAGTCACAAAGCCACCAAGACATTCTCCATCATATCTGAAAAATCATGGCAGTCAGGTGAAGTCCCTGGTGACTGGAAAAAGGGAATCATCACTCCCAGTTTCAGAAAGGGTAGAAAGGAAGACCCAGGGAACTACAGACCGGAGAACCTCACCTCTGTGCCTGGGAAGATCATTCAACAAATCCTCAGGAGTCCATCTTAAGGCACATGCAGCATGGCTTCACCAATAGTAAATAGTGCCTGACCAATCTGGTGGCCTTCTATGATGGAGTAACTGTATCAGATGACTAAGGAAGACCAATCAATGTCACCTACCAGAACTTCTGTAAGGCCTTTGACACAGTCCCACATGACATACTCATCTCTGAATTGAAAAACATTTATTTGAAGGGTGGACAATCCAGTGGATAAGGAATTGTCTTGATGGCTGCACCCAGAGAGTAATGGTCAATGGTTCTATGTCCAGGTAGAAACCAATGACAAGTGGTGTCCCTCAGGGGTCTGTCTTGGGACCAGTGCTTTCTCATATCTTCATCAATGACAAAGACAATAGGATTGAGTGCACCTTCAGCAACCTTGTCGATGAAACCAAACTGAGTGGTGCAGTTGATGCCAAAGAAGGAAGAGATGCCATTCAAAGGGGCCTGGAAAGGCTGGAGAAGTAGGCCCATGGTAACTGCATGAGGTTCAACAAGTCCCAGTGCAAGGTGCTGCACTTGGGCCAGCGCAATGCCAGACGAGTACAAACTGGGAGAAAAACTAATTGAGAACAGCCCTATAGAGAAGGACTTTGGGGTTCTGGTAGACAAAAGGCTTGATATGAGCCAGCAGTTTGCACTTGCAGCCCAGAACATCAACTGCATCCTGGGCTGAATCAAAAGAGGAGTGACCAGCAGGTCGAGGGAGGGAGGTGATTGTCCCCCTCTACTCTGCCCTCATGAGGTCCCACCCAGAGTACTACATCCAAGTTTGGGGCCCCCAGCACAAGAAGGATGTTCTGGGCTAGAAAGGGCTGCAAATATGATCAGAGGGCTGGAGCACCTCTCCTACCATGAAAGGCTGAGAGAGCTGGGCATGTTCATCCTGGAGAAGAGAAGGCTCCAGGAAGACCTCATTGTGGCCTTTCAATATTTGAAAGGGTCTTATAAAAGATGGAGAGGGACTCTTTACTTAAGTAGCTAATGATAAGACAAGGGGAATAGTCTTAAACTAAAAGAGGATAGATTTAGACTAGACATTAGGAGGAAGTTTTTCACTGTAAGAGTAGTGAGGCGCTGGATGAGGTTGCCAAGAACAGTTGTGGGTGCTCCATCCCTGGAGATGTTCATGGCCAGGCTGGATGTGGCCTTGGCCAACCTGATCTGGAGGGTGGCATCCCTGCCTACAGCAGGCGGGTTGATGTTAGGTGATCTTTAAGGTCCTTTCAAATCCAAGCCATTCTATGATTCTTTGCATGAGAACCCACCTCATAAGTGCAAGCAGGCACACCTCTAAAAGTGAGATTCAGAGTTAGCTAGATTGATTCCATCCAGAAACACATCACATTTTGAGAAGGAGATGATGGCAAAGAATATTTCAAGAAATGTAGCACTGAGGGAGAGACATTTAGAAAATCCTAATGACAAGATTATACTAAAGCCTGCTTTCTCAAAAGGTTTGAAGACGTTTAAGCACCAGGCCAGGTTCTTAAGGTTGAGAACCTTGGTAAAGCTAGACACCCAATGAGGAACTGACAAAATTGTGAAGGAGGGAGGTGGTTTGGGAAGTGTACTTTTATAATGACAAGGTAATTACCAAAAAAAAGAAGGCCCATTTTCAGTTTTCTCTTGAACCTGAGGAGATTCAAACTCACATCTACAGCAGCTTTAGCTAATTCCTTAATCACTTGGCTGGAGAATAATTAGTTGACATGCATTTTACATTATGCAATGAAACACTGAATCAGATTACTATTGTCTATCTCAGTGCTCAGCCCCTTCAGATAAGAAGTTCAAGATTTTTCTTGCTTGTTTCTCACTGGCTGTGAAACCATTTTCATTTGCACTAAGAGAAAGAATATCTGCTAGTAATGGATTTAAAGTTATCATTCTCTTGATAGCGTTCAAGTTACTCAAAGTGTAGAAAAACATTGTGACAATTCCATGATTATAACTGGATCCTACTAAAGTCAAGGGGTTTAATCATGCCCTAGACTGAGGTTTAACAAATAATGCTTATCTCTATAGTTTCCAACCAGTGGCAGGGAGACTTTACCTTCAGTCATAAATGGATTAAGATGAAATGCTTTCAGAAATGTGATACTTACTCATTTTCTTGTAACTAATGAGCTCAGCTCTTACAAAGTGGTCTCAGGACATGTTTATTATTATTATTATTATTTATTTATTTATTATAATTTTTATTTATTTAGGAACTTAGCAGTGTCTGAGCATTATATGGACAGTTGTTAAGGATTCACAAAATCCTGTCAAAACAGCAGTCATCATCCTCTCTTTTGGAAATCATTAATGAACAAAATTAACTCCTAAAAAGTCTACAGACAAAGCTCTCAGAGACTGTCATTTAGACATCAGAATATGGTGATAGAGCCACTCCATCATTTTCTTCTCTGCTTTGCTCCCATTAACAGTACTCTATTGTATTATGGGCAAAGTGTCTTTCTGTCTGATGATATATATATTTGATTTTTTTCTTCACCTAAAATTATTATTTAAATTGCAATGTGTATTTTGATAGGAAAACATTGGAAAATTTCTAGCATCATTACATTTCTTGCACATTTTTGATTTGGTGAAGGTATGCTGTTAGTGGTTTGACAAAATATAAGGGGATATGAAAATGACATTACTAGGAAGTATTTACCAATTAAATATGAGAAAGCTTTAGTTATTCCAAAACATGAATGAAAGAGCAAGGAGAAGATTTTCAAAAATAAATAACAAGATCTAAGCAGACAACCTGTGTTTAATTCCCATATGACTTTTTTTGAACATTCATTTATTCTCTTTTAGTATTCCAAGTCTTTTATCATTTATCTGTTTCTCTTCTGTTGCATACTACTTAGTCTCATAGTATTCCTCCTTCCAACTTCTCCCTTTTAGTTTCCTTTTACTTCCCTAATTTTCACTTCATTTTCACCATCTTCTTACTGTGTGATTTTCTGTTCATATGGTATATGTAGCCTTTTACTATTTGAAGATTTGTACCTGGATCTTAGGTTCTCCTTTCCAAGAAGGTTTTTTCTTCCTTTTATATTTTTTTCTGTTCCCATTGCTGCTTCACCCTGACAATCAACTTTTCATTTCTTACACTTTTGTCTTCTTCAAGACTCCTGCTGTATATTTATTTTGACTAGCTTCAAACTAGTAGGTCTAAAACCTCCCAGGAAACCACCCAAATTACCATTTTTTACCATTTACCAATCTAAGTTTATGAGTATATATCTGAAATATCATCTAATTTGAAGTAGACTGGAATCAAACTGATGGTTATAGTATGGCAAGAACAAAATATATTGAAATACTATGTTAAATGTAGCTCATTCTGTGAGATTTTTATATGCACTTTGTACCTTTTGGAGCTGAAAAATTAACCTTCACCACAGCTTGAATTCCAAAATACAGTGAAAGAGCTACTGATCTATATTTTAATGAATCTCTCAGAAGATTCCACTGTTATACTCTATTTGTTTTTAAGTCTATGCAAAAAGATTTCTTAGTGTGTCATCATAAAGATGTGTATATTATATTAAGTCCCTGAGTTGCCTAAGAATATACTGGCACATTGCAGGACTAGGCTGGATACAAGAAAGCAATATACTGTGTTAGAAAAAGCTTCCTCACAGTAGTCCAGAATAGCTCAGAGACACAGAGGGAATTAAGAAATTTCAATGCCAACCGAACTGCTTTTGTTGGGATTGGGGGGAGGGAGGGGTGGTGTTGGAACACAATTCTTCATTCTGAATTGTAGATAAAGTAGCAACTTCTCAGAGATGATTTCCTCACCATCTGCAAAGCTTTATCTGGAATTTCTTATATCTTTCCAATTGCATAATAGAATAAATAACTTCAATATATATATATATATATTATTTTTTTCAGACTAACAGAACATGATATTTTAAGGAGACTCCTAGTTCTAAATGTGATACTATACAGGTGCTCCCCTCATATATGCTCACTGAACAGCTTCTAAGAAACAAGCTCTTTCAGATTGTCTCAAGTTTACATACAAAACTGCTAATAGCTTCAAAAATCTTTGCATTTTAGGACAGAAGAATTCTGTAATCATGACATTTGTCACATGTACTCACACAGCTCTTACACGCCAAATTATCTACATATTCCCTTTGGCGTGTATCCAGGACACCAGAAGTACTCCAGTGACAGAGCATGAAAAGTGCAAGACCAGATAAATAATGCAATTCTCTGAAATAATTCTTGTTCTTGTAAAAATACAATCATTAAAAATTAAACGAATAGGCATTAAAATTCTGAAGAAAGTGCTTGCAGTATGTGAGCTGAGGTGAAAGTTGCCATGATCTTATAATGCCTACTAATAAAAGTAAAAATAAAAAAATAAAAATCTAATATAATATATCTTGTAAATCATATAAGATGATATGGTTTAGTATATAATCTCTTAGAAATCATTTTCTCAGTCACTGAAAGGCTATGAGCAAGTCTGGATGCATGAAATTGTGGACTTAAGAGTACATTTTGTGTTGGGAAGTTACAAAAATTGTCACCATACTAGAAGCAAGAAGGCATTCTGTTAAATAATTCACTTCCTGTGTTACTGCAGGTTTTTGCAGATGACGTTTATACACCATTTTGATTTAGAAGAAGTTTAAGATTTATTAATACCTTTATGGTAAATCACAAATTAGATTGTATGATTTTTTTCCTTATCACTTCTTAATCATCAGTTAATCATTAGCCTATTTAACACAATAATTCAATAGTGTTTTTCTACAATTAAGACAGTGATTAAGTTAAAGATTTGTAAATGGCAAGGTTCATAGAAGACTTATGGCATGGAATTGGGTATTTCTATTCATCAGGGATTGGGGTTTTCTAAACTTAGTTTGAATGCTCAAGAACCTTTCTTATTTTGGTGAATTAGTCACCATTCTCTGTGCCAGTATATTCAGCAAGCAATCACTGAATCTCAAGTCTTTCCCTGAGAGGCATCCCATCTCAGTGTGAGATCCTAGGTCACAGCCCACTCTGGTCCTGGATATCTCAAAGGGCTCTTTACTTAGGACCAATGTTTATAAAACCATGAGGTGACTGGCTTTATTCAGTGTTTTTCCATCCTGGCCACAATTCAGGTTGAGTAAATCTCGTGTTGCCCAACAACAGTACGATTCCAGTACCTTTTTTACAGTTCTGGTATTTGGAAAAGAGAAGGCTTGGGTGACCTTGTCACACTCCACAGGTACCTTAAACGAGGCTGTAGCAAGGTAGGGGTTTGACTATTCTCTCACGTACCTGGTGACAGGATGAGGGGGAATGGGCTAAAGTTACGCCAGGGGAGGTTTAGGTTGGATATTAGGAAGAACTTCTTTACCGAAAGGGTTGTTAGACACTGGAACGGGCTGCCCAGGGAAGTGGTTGAGTCATCTTCCCTGGATATCTTTAAAAGAAGTTTAAATGTAGAGCTAAGTTATATGGTTTAATGGAGGACTTGTTAGTGTTAGGTCATAGGTTGGACTGGGTGATCTTGGAGGTCTCTTCCAACCTAGATGATTCTGTTTGATTCTGTGTGATTCTGTGTGTAGCAGGAGCTTCAGGTACAGTTACGGAGTGCCTAACCATCCAAGCTCACTGCAGTTGTAACAATGTTAAGCCTGAGATCACAGAGTGGCCTAGTGAGAGGAGGGCTGCACTAGCACACAGATCAGAAGGTGATTGGTGTTTGTATTTGTTACCAAAATTGCTTTAAGGATTATATTTCT
Source organism: Oxyura jamaicensis (assembly GCF_011077185.1). Taxonomy (NCBI): domain Eukaryota; kingdom Metazoa; phylum Chordata; class Aves; order Anseriformes; family Anatidae; genus Oxyura; species Oxyura jamaicensis. The sequence continues at coordinate 146,057,211 of NC_048893.1, read as the reverse complement.
ACCAAATGTATTTCAAGTTTTCATTGGAATGTAATTGAGCCTATTTATGCCTGCAAACAAAAATAGCATCAGATTTTTCCAAACTAGGAAATAGTTCAGAGCGTGCAGCTGCATGTACATTAGAATTTTTCTTCATCACTTGCAAAAAAAAAAAAAAGTCCTCTCTGACTTACTCTATCATTTAGAAGCAGCCTCTAAATTGTGGTCAATGGTTCTATGTCTGGGTGGAGGCCGGTCACAAGTGGTGTCCCTCCGGGGTTGGTCTTGGGACCAGTGCTCTTCAACATCTTTATCAATGACACAGACAATGAAATCAAGCGCACCCTCAACAATTTTGCAGATGACACCAAGCTGTGTGGTGCAGTCGATGCAATAGATGGAAGGGATGCCATCCAGAGGGACCTGAACAGGCTGGAGAAGTGGGCCTGTGAGAACCTAATGAGGTTCAACAAGGCTAAGTGCAAGGTGTAGCACTTGGCCTGGGTCAATCCCAGGTATTTATATAGACTGAGAGAAAAAGAACAGCCCTGCAGAGAAGGACTTACTGGTTCTGATGGACAAGAAGCTGCACATGAGCCAGCAGTGTGTGCTTGCAGCCTGGAAGGCCAACTATGTCCTGGGCTGTATTAAAAAAGGGGTGGCCAACAGGGATAGGGAGGTGATTGTCTCCCTCTACTCTACTCTTGTGAGATCCCACCTTGAATACTGCATGCAGGCGTGGGGCCCCCAGCACAGGAAGGATGTGTAGCTCTTGGGATGGGTCCAGAGGAGGGCCATTAAGATGATCAGAGGGCTGGAGCACCTCTCCTCTAAAGAAAGATTGAGGGAACAGGGCTTGTTTAGCTTGGAGAAGGTAAGGCTCTGGGGAGACCTCATTGCAGCCTCCCAGTACTTGAAAGCAGAGTATAAACAGGAGGGGGACTGCCTGTTTAAATGTGTACATAATTTCCTTGTAGAATTGCATTTATAAAGTTTGTTGGTTGGTTTCTAAATGTATTTTATGGAAATACTTGAGAACTTTTTCAGTCAATGTGGATTTTCTCTCCTGTGGAAAAAAAAAAAAATAAAAAAAATAAATAAATAATAAAATTAAAGGAAAAGTCACCAAAATAAACCAAAAAGCACTGTGAGTTGTAAATTTCCTATAGCAGAAGGTAGTTCCTGGACACAGGAAGCAAAATTAAAACTGAGCTATCACAAAATACAGTTGCTGTTATTAAGACAAATGCTAAAACCATTGGAAGTTGCTTTGGAAACTGAAAATGATACATGGAGTTCTGGGCATTATCTTCAGGTAAGGCAGATTTTGCAGGCAGTCTATGTTTACTTAAAGTGTGATATATAATTTGATTGTGGTGGTGTTTCTTACTAAGAATAAATATAAAGAACAATCTGAATAATTGCCTATTAATTGAGCTGTCATATATCTAATGGAACACATTCGTTTGCTTAGTTTTAAGTGCAAGCATCTCTGCAAACACAATTTTGGGCATATGTCTGCTGTGGAATATGTGGAAAAATATGACAATGCTATGAATAAAAATACAATTTAGCATCCATGAAATCTGAAGTACAGGAAGAAAAAAAAAAAAAAAAAAAAAAACATAAAATAAGATTGATCTTAACAAAAGAAACAAACAAAAAACTATAATGAATACTATAATGAATATAACAAGGGTGGAAAGTAGGAAATATAGGCAAAATACAGATAAATTGGAGACAAAAATACAGAAAAAAAAAATAAAGAAAAATGATCTGAAAGTCCAAATTGAAAACAGAGGACAGTGACATAGAAAAAATAAATAAATAAATAATCTATAAATTCTATTCACAAAAGTACAAAGGCTAGAGAAAAATAGGAAGAGCTTAATATGGCTAGAGTCCAAAGAAGAATCACTTTAAAAGATTAGGTAAAAATAAAAGAAAAAAGCATACATGTCTGCTAAAGCATATTTAATAAGCAGATAAGTAAAAGGAATGGTCAAAGATGGTTCAGCTGAATAGGAACTTGAAATTATTGTCAGGCAGCTTTCCATTTAGCTTAACCTTAATTTCATTATTTCATTAACCTTAATTTGATCCTCCTTGAAACACATGCATAGAATTAATACATGAAGTATTCATCAGTGGTGTTTTTTTTTTTTTTTTTTTTTTTTTTTTTGGTTTGGTTTGGTTTGGTTTTGGTTTTGGTTTTTGTTCTTTGTTTTTTTGTTTGTTTGTTTGTTTGTTTTTTGTTGTTTTTTTGTTTTTTTGTTTGTTTGTTTTGTTTTTGGTTTGTTGTTTTTTTTTTTTGGTTATACATGTGAAAGCATTGTTTGTTTGGTTTTGTTTTTTTTTATTGTGACCACCACTACTGACCCAAACAGTTGCTATTGCTTCTTAACTCCCCAATATCCAGAAAACAGGCATATGATTTCCCAGTGATTTCCAGTCATTATTAATCTGCTTAAAATGCATGCTATTTGGTAGTAGTCCATTATAGTTTCTGTGATCACACTTTTGACCATGCTTTTAACCCACTTTTCTGTAAAGCTACAGTAAGTCTTGTCTTAATATGTATGAACATTTCGACACAGTCTTCCAGGTGAGGTAGTATGGATATCTTGTTTAACAGCACCCATATTTTCTTGTGTCATTTGAAATACAGTTTTGAATATGTTTTATTTTCTCTAATCACCTTCTGTCACAGCCTAACATTCAATACATTAATTAAGGTCTCAAGGGAATGTTTCCATTGGATGGTATAAGGCCTACCGCTGACATTTCTGTCAGTGTGTAAGTGGATCATCTTCTAGTTGCTGGTGTAAATTACATTTTGTTTGTATCTCTTTTTAGTTCAACACATTCTTCCAACAGTTTCTATAGCAAAAAGATTCTTAGCATCAAGTTATAAGAAAATGTTATCTGTCCCCTCCCTTCTTGTGCACAACTAGACTTCTTAAATTCACTCACCAGCCTCTGCTTAAATCGATTACCACTTCAAAATTTCTCTACTTATCTGCCAGACTGTATAATTTTAAGGATATTTGGGGAGCAGAAGAAACCCCTCACAGTTCAGGTGGAAACAGAGATGTGCTACTCCACCTGGACTTTCACAATTCCATGGGCCAGATGGAAACAACACGAAGGTTATGAGGGAGTTGGCGGATGTAATTGCTGGGGTGTTTTCCATCATCTATCACTGGTCACAGTAATCCAGATAGGTCCAGGATGACTGGAGAATTGCTAATGTGATGTCCATCTATTAGAAGGGTCATAAGTAGGACCTGAGGAACTACAGGCCTGCCACCCTGACCTCGGTGCCAGGAAAGGTGATGGAACAGGTCATCTTGAATGCAATCACACAGCATATGCAGGACAATCAGGGCATCAGGCCCAGTCAGCATGGGTTCACAAAAGACAAATCCTGCCTCATCTCCTTCTATGACCAGAGGACCGATCTGATGGAGGAGGGAAAGGGTGTTGACATAGTCTACCCAGACTTCAGCAAAACCCTTGACATAGTCTCCCACGGTATTTGCCTGGATAAGCTGGCAGCCCATGGTTTGGACAGGTACACTCTTTGCTAGGTGTACTGGGTCTGGCTGGGATGTTAACTTTCCCTGCAGCAGCCCATACAGTGCTGTGCTCTGCACTTGTAGCTAGAACAGCAGTGGTATCACACCAGTGTTGTGTCTGCTGCTGAGAAGTGCTGGCACAGCATCAGGACTTTCTCTGACCCTCCTAGGGGGTGGGCAAAAAGTGAGAAAGAAAATCAGCAGGGCAGCTGACCTAAACCAACCAAAGGGATATTCCATACCATATGATGTCACACTCAGCAATAAAAGGTGGAAAAAGGAAGGAGACGGGAGGGGTGGGCTCTCGTTGTGAAGATGTCTGTCCTCCTCCCGAACACTGGCTACATGCGTTGAGGCCCTGCTTCAAGGACGTGGTCAAGCATCGTTCATTTGTGGGAAGTAGAGAGTAATTTCTTTTCCTCTGCACTTCCACATAGCCTTTACTTGTTTTGTTTAGTTATTCCCTTTCCCCCTCCCTCTTCCCCTTTCCCTTTTTTTCCCTTTAGTTGAATTGTTTAATTAATAATAATATTTCCTTAATAATATATATATATATATATATATATATATATTTCCTCTTTAATTAAATCATCCTTATCTCAACCCGTGAGTTGTTCTTTCCTTTACTTCTTCCCCTCCTCATCTGAGGAAGGGGAGTGAGAGAGCGGTTGTGGTGTTCAACTGCCTAGCACGCTAAAACCACCACACTAGGTTAAGAACTGACTGCACAGACAGGCCCAGAGAGTAGTGGTGAACAGTGAAATCCAGCTGGTGACCTTTCACCAGTGCTGTTCCCCAGGAGTCAGTGTTGGGGCCAAGTTGGCCCAAGTTGGGGGGAAGTGTCCATCTGTCAAAGGGTAAGAAGGCCCTGCAGAGGGACCTGGACAGGTTGTATCAATGGGCAGAGGCCAATGGGATGAGGTTAAGCATGGCTAAGTACCACGTCCATTGTCACAACAATGGCCTCAAGTTGCTCCAGGAGAGGTTTAGGTTGGAAATTAGGAGACATATCTTCTTGGAAAGAGTAATTAGGCATTCAAACAGGTTGCCCAGGAAAGTGGTGGAGTCACCCTCCTTGAAGGTGTTTAAGGAAAAGTTAGACAGGGTGCTTACAGATATGGTTTAATAGGTTATATTGGTAGTAGGGTGATGGTCGGACCAGATGATCTTGGAGGTCTTTTCTAATGTTAATGATTCTATGATTATGTGATATATATGAGGCCCTATGGTTTCCTACACTAGGAAACCAAGAAAGCTATTTCTTATTTCTGAACAGATCTCTGATCTAGATCACTATTATAGTCAGTTTTTAAAAATCTTTCAACATTATTTTTGGGGTACTAACTCTGAGGGAATGTAAGGCTTGTAATATCCTCCTATAAGTGTTTGTATACAGAATCACAGAATCACAGAATCACAGAATTTCTAGGTTGGAAGAGACCTCAAGATCATCGAGTCCAACCTCTAACCTAACACTAACAGTCCCCACTAAACCATATCCCTAAGCTCTACATCTAACCGTCTTTTGAAGACTTCCAGGGATGGTGACTCCACCACCTCCCTGGGCAGCCTGTTCCAATGCCTCACAACCCTTTCAGTAAAGAAGCTCTTCCTAACATCTGACCTAAAACTCCCCTGGCGCAACTTTAGCCCATTCCCCCTCGTCCTGTCACCAGGCACGTGGGAGAACAGGCCAACCCCCACCTCTCTACAGCCTCCTTTAAGGTATCTGTAGAGAGCGACAAGGTCGCCCCTGAGCCTCCTCTTCTCCAGGCTGAACAAGCCCAGCTCCCTCAGCCGCTCCTCGTAAGACTTGTTCTCCAGGCCCCTCACCAGCTTCGTCGCCCTTCTCTGGACCCGCTCAATCACCTCGATGTCCTTCTTGTAGCGAGGGGCCCAAAACTGGACACAGTACTCGAGGTACGGCCTCACCAGAGCCGAGTACAGGGGGACAATCACCTCCCTAGCCCTGCTGCTCACACTATTTCTGATACAAGCCAGGATGCTGTTGGCCTTCTTGGCCACCTGAGCACACTGCTGGCTCATATTCAGCCGACTGTCCACTATCACTCCCAGGTCCTTCTCCGCCTGGCAGCTCTCCAACCACTCATCTCCCAGCCTGTAGCTCTGCTTGGGGTTATTGCGCCCCAGGTGCAGGACCCGGCACTTGGCCTTGTTAAACTTCATGCAGTTGACCCCAGCCCATCGGTGCAGCCTATCCAGATCCTCCTGCAGAGCCTTCCTACCCTCAAGCAGATCGACACTCGCACCTAACTTGGTGTCATCTGCAAACTTACTGAGGGTGCACTCAATGCCCTCGTCCAGATCATTGATGAAGATGTTAAAGAGGACCGGCCCCAGCACCGAGCCCTGGGGGACGCCACTAGTGACTGGCCTCCAACTGGATTTGACTCCATTTACCACAACTCTCTGGGCCCGGCTATCCAGCCAGTTTCTAACCCAACAAAGCGTGCGCCAGTCCAAGCCAAGAGCAGCCAGTTTCTTGAGGAGAATGCTGTGGGAGACGGTGTCAAAAGCCTTGCTGAAGTCAAGGTAGACCACATCCACAGCCTTTCCCTCGTCCACCCAGCGTGACACTTTGTCATAGAAGGAGATCAGGTTCGTCAGGCAGGACCTGCCCTTCATAAACCCATGCTGACTGGGCCTGATCGCCTGCTTGCCCTTCAAGTGCCGCATGATGACTCCCAAGAGAATCTGCTCCATGAGCTTCCCTGGTACTGAGGTCAAACTGACAGGCCTGTAGTTCCCCGGGTCAGCCCTCCGGCCCTTCTTGTAGATGGGCGTCACATTCGCTAGCCGCCAGTCAGCTGGGACCTCCCCCGATAGCCAGGACTGCTGATAAATGATGGATAGTGGCTTGGCCAGCACCTCTGCCAGTTCTCTCAGTACCCTTGGGTGGATCCCATCCGGCCCCATCGACTTGTGCACATCCAAGTGCCGTAGCAGGTCACCAACCAGTTCTTCGTGGATGGTGAGGGCCACATCCTGCTCCCCATCCCCTTCCACCAGCTCAGGGTACTGGGAATCCAGAGAACAACTGGTATTGCCGCTAAAGACTGAGGCAAAGAAGGCATTGAGCACCTCTGCCTTTTCCTCATCTCTTGTAACTAAGTTTCCCCCTGCATCCAGTAAAGGATGGAGATTCTCCTTTGTCCTCCTTTTTGTGTTGATGTATTTATAAAAGCGTTTTTTGTTATCTTTAACGGCAGTAGCCAGATTGAGCTCCAGATGAGCTTTGGCCTTCCTAATTTTGTCCCTGCACAGCCTCGCTACATCCTTATAGTCCTCCCTAGTGGCCTGCCCACTTTTCCAAAGATTATAAACCCTCTTTTTTCTCCTAAGCTCAAGCCACAGTTCTCTGTTCAGCCAGGCTGGTCTTCTTCCCCGCTGGCTCATCTTTGGGCACATGGGAACAGACCGCTCCTGCGCCATTAGGATTTGCCTCTTGAAGAGCGCCCAGCCTTCCTGGACCCCTCTGCCCTTCAGAACCGCCTCCCAAGGGACTCTACCAACCAGTGTCCTGAGCAGCACAAAGTCAGCTCTCCGAAAGTCCAGTACAGTGGTTTTACTGGTTCCCTTCCTGGCCTCGCCAAGAATAGTGAACTCCACCATTTCGTGGGCACTCTGCCCAAGACAGCTCCCGACAATCACATCCTCCACCAGTCCTTCTCTGTTTGTGAAGAGAAGGTCTAGCGGGGCACCACCCCTGGTAGGCTCACTAATCAGCTGCGTCAGGAAGCTATCTTCCACTTTCTCCAGAAACCTCCTATACAAATGAGACTGGAACACTGTTAAATAGAAATTTAAAGTAGTGGTGTCACACCTATAAAAATATAATCAGAAGAATGTTACTGATAAATTTGCTTCCTTTAGATCATGAGAATTTTGTTTCCAAGATCATGACTTCAGAAGTAAGTATATGAATATAAGTGCTCACAAATAATAAGGAAACCAACAGAATTTCTGGGGTTTATTATTTTTAGATGCTTTCTTACTAAATGAGATATGAATAAGTGTGTATAAATACAGGGACTATTCAGGAAGATAAAGAAATTGATTTAGCACAAGCTGTAATCAAGGCTAGTTAGATCTTTTATTTGACTGACATCTGTAGATTTTAGAATGTATTTCCACCACCACAGGTTTACAAAGCTTTGCTAAGATGACTGTGGGTAGGATGCATTTGTAGCTCTTCTTACTCTCTGATGTAGCTGTGGTGCAGATGAAAAAGAAAATAATATATGCCCACATTAAAAAATAAAAATAAAAATCTGAAAAGTTATTAGCAAAATATGTTTGAAACCTAGTCCTTCCAAAACTGTTGTGATAACCTGGAAGTCTATTACAGGCTATGCATTTGTAGTATAAAGAATAGGAGAAGAACTATTGGTAATTATGGGCTTCTAAATTTAGGATACTTAGCAATGACATCAGACTATAGTGTTAAGCAGATGTGAGTTAAGTGTATAGCACATTTATGGAAAGCCAGGGACCTTTCTGAATATTAATTACTTTATTATTTATTTATTTATTACACACCATTCTCATTTAAATGATTATATGTCTAGCATCAAATATTTTGTGTAAAGGTTGCTGTTCACCTATTCATTCTCTACTGAAGATATGTGCCATCCTCACAATATGGATATCATCAAAGGTAGAGAATATTCACAAATTATAAGTTATCTTGATATTGTCTAAATGTTCACCATCTGTTGCTGCAGGTAATATGTATTTTCCTGTTTTGTAAGGTATCTTCCAGGATTAGTGACATCATGCATATTTTCAGGAACAAGATCAAACAATGTGTGGTTTATGTGGAAAGCAGTGTCTCTCAGTGAGGAATAGTAATAATACAGCCTTGTATAAATGTTATAAAATTCTACATCAAAGTCTTGAAAGTTTGACTTCCTTTGAATCAGTAGTGCTTAATTCTATGATTGCCTGATGTCATATTTACTTAGAAAAAAAAATACAAAATTGTTTTTAATTTAAAGGAAAATTTAAAGGAAGCTATATAAAAATGAGTTGCATTCTTTATAATTTTAATTGATTTGAATTGATATGATCTAGCATCTTCACATTCTTTTAAGAATGCGGTATTATTGGTAGAAGTCTGTCACTGAAAACCTATTAATCTTTTTTTATTTTTTTTATTTTTTTTCAAAATTACTTTCATGTTGGTAAGAGGAGATGACAAATTCAATTATTCCTGTGGTACAAGATGTAAGACTGAATTTCTCTGTAACATGCCCTTGCAAAAGAGCAATAAGAATTTATCTTTTATACAACCTAGTAATTTAGTCCCCCAAACTTGACAATACAATACCAGAACATTCTTAGCTCACATTGAAATCAATAGACACAGAAGATTGGTATTGTTTAGTCCTATTTAACATCCATCATCCCATATGTCATTGGGTCTGATTCCAAATCAGGTCATGAAGAAGTTCATGTGAGTAATGGAATTTTTACTTTCCAATTCTTATTTACTACTAAGTTTCTGTATTTTAGTCCATGGTAGTTCAACACAGACTTTAGGGGTCTGGCAGTCCATGCCACTAAGTTATGGAACCAAATATATGACTGCTCCCTCTGCTTCTTGATCCATGAATCTTATTTCTACCTCCACACTTGTACAACTGGTACTACCTACTGCATCATTGCAGCTTTTCTTAATTAATTGCACTCTGATATCTAGGTGACAATATCAATTTGAACCCCTTCAACCTGAATTTTTGTTAAAAATACCTGGAAACACTCATTTGTAAGGCAAAAATAAGTTAAATTGCTATGCCCAGAGTGATTTTTTATTATTATTATTATTTATTCTTTTTATTTTTTTTATGGCTGTGATCCTAGTCTCGCAGGGCCATCACACTTAAGATAGCCATCTTCATTTGATCATAGGAAAAAGCGGGTATTTCAAACATGCCTTTACATTTTATGCTTTAGTTAAGCTTATGCATCCCCCCTGCATATTGGACTTGCTCTTCTGAATGACATGTGTATTTCAGAAGTTTGCATTCCAAGTTAAGCACAAAGTCATCCGTCTTGTGCTGGACTAAATGAATTAAATGAATGACCAAAAGATGGCTTTGGCAGGACAAAAGTAATGTGGTTTAAGGTCTAAACAATTGTGTTATCACTTCTCTAGATATTTGCAATATGGAATAAATATGAATATTATATATATCCAATTTAATCTATTAATAATTTATATTATGCAAAAAATATTGTATATTAGTAGACACATATTTATAGTTTGTATATTTATAAGTTACATGAGTAAGGAACAGACCAGAATTAAATGTGTATTCTATACTTTTTGTAATACATTTTTAGTAAATTGTTGAAAATACCATACTACGTACTTCATACTGACATTTTATTGACTACAATAGGTCAAAAGTCAAGGCCAGAGCCATGATCAAGATACTACAGTTGAACAGCTGCATATTAGCTGAGATTCAATGATGTTGTGTGTGCTGGTATCAGTATTTTAATTTAAATTAATTAACCTTTATTTTTGTCTGGGTAATGTTGAATCCTTTTACATTTGCTGTACTTTTTGATTCTACAGATATGTTTATTGTCTGTTAAACTATAGTAACTTGAATGTCTGATGGGATGCACTAACATAAGGACAGAAGTACACATAACATAACTATATTTTATATAGTTTCCTTTTAAAATGTTGTGAAAAAATATAAAATATTAACCTTAAAAATCAGATTGACTTGAGTAACAGGGTTCATTGCTGTGCTCTGGATTCACAGGACTTACCCCTTACATCTGTACTTTATACTTTCTAATCACTTCTGAATTTGTCTCCCATTCTGTTCATCCCAGCCCCTCTATTATTTATTCTTTGTTAATCTGTTCTCTTAAATATAGTTAACTATATTCTAACCCTTCAGCCTCATCGGATCTTCTCCCCACCTTGCTTGGCTGTGCTAATATATTGTGTTGCATAAAAAGGAAGGATTCAATAATGTAAAAGCATGAAGTAGAACTAGCAGAAAGAGAAGTAGGGTTGTGTGAACTTTTATAACTCTTCAGTTTACTTCACTGAATGATTTTATGTTCCTGATTGTTTCAAATGAAACAGCTTCTGTGAGTTGAATTGCATTTGTAGAAACTAAGCATAGCTTTTCAAGGAGACATGAGAGAGGAATTCCAAGAGATAAGGAAGTAGAGAATGCCTAAGAAATGCTTTGATTTGCTTTAAAGATATCAAGTGCACAGAAGGCAATCTGGTGAGGTTTACATATTTCTTATAAATTTTCGTCTAATTTTCAACACATATCAGTTAACATTTAATGGAATTTTTCTCTTAGGAGACCCATCCCTTTGAGGCCAGTCCTTCTGGAAAGAAAGTCAGGTCAAACATAGACCACAGTAAAGGAAAATATGACAGCAGGAGAGACTAGTTTCTAATGGGGGGCACTTAACTGAGAGAAAAATGCAATGCTGCTGAACAATTTACTATATGAAAATCCAAATGTATAAATAGACTCACATTTCACCCCAAAAGAAATCCCATTAAAGTTCTTGTTAAAGATCATTAACTTCATAATATGTAAGTCATTAAGTGACTGACATTTAACATCAACAGTACTTAAGTGCATAATGATTGACACCATTATAGAAGGCAGAGGAAGAAAGAGTTATATTAATGCATGAATGGACATTTGGGTTGTCCAATGGGATGTTCTTGTCAGAACCACCTGTACCAAAATTCATACATGACAGAGACAAAATCTGAGCAACAAATTGAAGGCACTAATGCAAAACTGTCTTATTTATTACTGCTGAACTTTCTATTTCATTACCATTACTGAAAACAAGTCATTAATCTATTTAGTTGTGAGACACCAGACTGTCATTCTACATTCTGTTCAGTCTACAGAAATCTGCAGGTTCATCAAAACTCTTTACAGTATGTGTATAGATATCTGTAAAACAGAATAGTTTAAATAAGATATTTATTCCTTACTTCTCAACTAATAAAGTATTTGCTGCTTTCTTAAGATATTTTAATTTTAGCAAATTATTTTAAATTTTGCGTGTTGCCATTCCTTTTTTCCAATCTTTATTGGTTCACAGACATGAAGGCAATGTTACATTCTTCAGAATGTTTCCTCTGAAGTAAAGCAAACCAGCAAACAAACATAGCCCCCTTCTACCTCCCTGTGCCTGCTTCCCCCCACCCCCTAAATAAATAAATAAATAAATAAAAGAGAGAGAGAGAGAAGCCCTGCAGCACAGAAAGAAAAAAAAAAAAAATGCTTTTAAGATCCTTTTGTACATAGAATATGTATTAAGGAGGTTGACATGGTAACTCCAAGATATATTTACTTTTCTTAAAGGACATAGTAGAAAAAATATACTGTGACTGTCTTTAAAGGCAACTGAATGGATAGCTCATCCCTGCTTTTGCTTACTAGTTTAAGAAGAAGTACACAACCTTCAGCACACTCTACCAAGAGATTGATAGCAGTTCATATGAATGTCAGTTAAGATGAATACAAGTTCTGACTGTGAATTCCAAAAATAAGAAAAAAAAGTCAAATTATGCATACCATGAGTTGGTGGTGTTTTTGTTTGTTTGTTTGTTTGTTTGTTTGTTTTTGTTTGTTTGTTATTTTCATTAAATAAACATCGATGAAACTACCTCAATGAAGACTTTTTTTCTTGGATGAGATAATTCTGTAAGGCTTGTGATCAGGACAAGCATGTAAGAGACTATATCAGCTGATATTGAAGTGTCCTGGAAACTACGAGTAATTCAAATATTAAGAAAATACAAACATATAGTTAAAGCTTTCATATTAACACTAATATCTCTGATCATAATAGAAAGTGAAAAGTGCTATTGCAGGTAGCAAAATAAAATTTGATAACATGTACATTTTTTCCTTAATTGTTCTTGTTTTTTTATACGTCTTATAAAAATTTTAAAGCAAAATAGCTTATTTCAGTAGGAATACAAATTCTTATTAGATGAAATGGAAACATAAAAAGTATTATCTAAAGAAAGCATCACCAGGTTTCCTATTTTTCATCTTTGTTTCTTAGCTTGAAGCTGTAAGAAATCCTACAGCTGTTGCAAAAACTGAACCAATAATAATAATAATAATAATAATATACAAATTTTATTCTCCCAAGTTTTCAATTATTTACTTATTGACCATAATAATAATAATAATAATAATAAAAAAAAGTAGTGTCTACTTTGTCAAATTGTTGTATTGATCCAGCTTTTGTGAAAGAGGAAGTTCATTCAGCAAACTACAAAATTTTCCACATAAGCTTGCTTCTTCTTACCAACTATGAAAGAAACAGTCACTTTTAAAGAGTGGTTTACTTCAGGTTTTGGACCTCTATTTTAGCATTAAATGAAGTGTGCCTTGGAAATGTACATTTCTTTCAGCTGTTTGGAAAGAGAACCTAAGATGATCTGTTGTCAAAAATGAGGTAAAATCAATCCCACCCAGACTTTCTATTATTTGAAAGGGTTCTATCAACTGGTGAAAAATATCAAACTGTGTAATGGTAGAATATTTTCATCACATTCTGAAAGAATTTTTAACACTCAAAACAGTACCATCTTCTCTGCTTTTACTATCACTACTGCATGTACTATTTCATACCAGCTACTCCTTAATTTTATTTCCCTTGTTACTGATACTTGACAGATGAATTTTAGTCAACCCAAGAGAAAGGGTTGATTAGGAAATCATTTATTTCAAGGAAGATCAAGAAGCTTGCAAGTATTTGCCACATTTGATATTCTATTATCTTGTAATGAGACTCTAATGGGCATATGTAGATGTGCTTGAAAATGGGCATTTCCTACAGGAGTTAGTTCAGGAAATATCCAGTTTGGTACATTTACTGAGTTTTACTAACAGCTGAACGCATTAAGAAGACTCAAGTACAAAATATATTTAAGCTTATTTAGTTCTTCCAAAGTTTAAGTTCTTACTTCCTTTATTGAATATAGTCTAAAAAATCGAATCACAAAGCATAAGTTATGTCTACACCTATTTTTGTGCTCCATAACTTAGATAGGAACTCAAACTGCATTCTTCAATAGCACAGTACAAATATAACAATGTTCACATGATCTCCTTGAGTCAGCAGTGTGCCCTGGAAGCCAGGATGGCCAACTGTATCCTGGGGTGAATTAAGCATGACATTGCTAGCCAATCAAGGAAAGTGATCGTCTCATTCCACTCTGCACTGCTGCGGCCTCTCCTTGAATACTGTGTGCAGTTTTGAGCAATGCAATATAAAAATGACAGAAAACTATAAAAGAGTGTCCAAAGGAAGGCTACAAAGTTTCTGAAATCTAGAGGGGAAGATGTATGAGAAACATCTGAAGTCAATTGGATTGTACAGCCTAGAGAAGACATTGAGGGGAGGCCTCACAGAGGCCTATAGCTTCCTCATGAAGGGGATCAGAGGGGTAGGTGTTGATCTCTTCTCTCTCTCATGACAGCAACAGGACCCAGGGGAATGGCATTAAGTTGCAACAGGAGGTTCAGACTGGATATTAGGAAAAATTTCTTCACTGAGGTGCTGGACGGTCATTGGGACCAGCAAAGTTGTCATGACAGTGAACCTTATCGAGTTCAAGAAGTGTTTGGACAGTGCTCTCATATGCATGGTCTGACTTTGGTGCTCTTGTGTGGAGCTGGATTCAGCTTGTGGACCCCTTCTATCTCAGAATATTCTACAATTCTATGTGACAGTAGTTCTAAAGAATATTGCCTCCTTTTAGATTTGACAACTTTAGCAATACATCCGTTCTCATTTGCATGGTGATCTTGACCTAGTTGGAAAATATAATTCTAAACATCATATTATCAGAGTATCCGGAGTTTATGCCAAGATTTAATGTCCATACTGAATATTTAGCTATTAGTTTCTATTAGTGCACTTGATCACAATGTGAAGTAGTATCTGGGAACAGATGGAGTTACGGTTTTATGTATCCAGATGTCTGTGGAGAACCTGAACAATGCTATTAGCTCATTGCTTATCCTACTAGCATTTTTTTTTTTTTTTTTTTTGAACAATGACTTTTTTTGACATATGACTTGGCCTAGGAATACTCAACCAAACGAGTAACTCATATTTCCAGGCTCTGGGTATAGAATAGCTAATGATGATAAATAACATAGCAGTTTATGTGACCCTGGAAAGTAGACCACCATGGATGAGTAGATACTCACCAGGCTCCTACTGCTAATATGTCAACATAGCTGACCACTACAAATTTTCTGATGGATTTGTTTGCTGCTCTGAAAAAATATTTTGACATCCTGCATAGTAGAGACAGTACTACACAACATATTTCTATAATACAGGAAAGAATTTTAAGCTAATTATTACAGCTGCTCTAGAAACTTTTTGGAGTGGAGGAGCAGGGTAAAGGCAGAGTATGGGAGGGGTTAGGAATTTAGACTATATTCACTAAATGACAATAATAGGTATTTTAGAGCTCTGTACCATTAATTATTATAACTTACATTTCTCTCCATTCTTTTTTCCTTTATCAGTTTCTTATCATCTAATATTGAAGCAGATGAATATTTAATTATAAACCTATGCACTCAGGGGAAGTATAGATAAAGATAGAAACCTTCCAATTAATCATTCACTGTTTCCTTGACACTGAAATATTGTTTCCTACAATGTCTTTGTCCAGACAAATATTAAGTGCCCTACATGCTTTGGCCTCCCTACTTTTCTTAGCAGGCATTTTGAAGACGTAATCACACCTCAGTGCCAGAAAGTTTATACAGACATTCAAATGAACTATCCCTCCTGAACTTTAATTTCTACCATCTTATACCACTGATACCATCTTAAGTAATTCCTGCTCTATTGGTGTATGTACCCTCCAAAGGCTTTAGATGACAATATCTCCTCTTTTAGCTGAAAATCTAATTATGCTTGTAATGCTCAAGCAAATGAATTGCTACTTAATCCCTGAACTTATTTTTTTCTTGGAACTCTTTCTGCAGCTATGTCTGCATTAGCTATTGGAATAACACCATAGGAATTAGCATGTACAACAAAACAATATAGATATTCATAATATATTTGCTGTAAAGCAAAACTTCAGAATGACTCTGGTCATGCAAACTTGAAACCCATGAGTTTAAATCCATCTTCCTATCCAGAGTTTGGTAAAAGTAACCAGCACAGTTGTGTGTTCTAATGTCTGCTATACAAGCATATATAAGAGCATTAAGTGAGGATGACTGAGATACCCTTTTCAAAGTACACTCCTATCTAATCTAAGATAGTGATGTAGATACAACCCATGCCAAAGCACCTAAATTTGAATTCAAATAATGACTGAAACAGAAATACATATCACAAATTAGATGTTACATTTACTTTATGACTTATTATCTCTGCAGCTCAAAGTGCCCTTGTCACAATTCACTATGGCCACTGGAAAGGCCAAATTCCAATTGAGATTGTTATTCCCTATCCCATGGGCCTTTTCATTTTACTGTTCTGCAAGATTTCATTTTTATTTAGTACCCTTGCTATAGGTTGCATAGTCTCAAATGTATTCAGTTACATCTTCTTTGATCTGAATCTTATATAAATGCTAGGTTTTTTAGTAATGGTAAGGATAATTAGCCACTGAAACAATATACCTAGGGTTGTGATAAATTCTCTAAAATGTGAAGTTCTTAAATTGAGATTTGATTTATATTTCAAATAGAGATCCTTGCACATCCTGAAGTTATAGGTTTGATGCAGAAATCACTTCTTAAAATTCTATGGCTTGTACTGTGCAGGAGGTCAGACTACATGATTATTATAGTTCCTGCTGGTCTTAAAATTTCTGAAACTGTGAAACATTTTGGTATTTTATGTGTATATTACTATTTCTCTATCTCTTTCTGTATTATTTCTTTTTCCTTGGAGGTTTCCATAACACCTCCCAAATGAATTTTGTATTATCTTGGAATTTAATTTATATGCTGTAAATTCAGCTGAATACATTGTCATTTGTCAGTGTACTGTTTGTGGTCCTTCAGTGAGTTTTCATTTTCTGTGACAGTGTTCATATCCATGCCAATTTGAATTAATTTTGTGAGTAGAATTTCATTTGACACTATATCAAATGTTTTAATAAAAACTTTATATATTACATCTACTTCATTCTGCTCATCAACTGTTTTGTCACTTTATCAAAACAAAGTATTCATGTTTGTCTAGAATGATTTGTTCTTTGTAAAGTTACTTCTAATATTAATTGTGCTAAAGGGTGTTTTACATGTTTCTTTATAAAATGAAGCCTTTTAAAATGTAAAAGAAGATGAACTTCACCCTAATTTGTAAATTTGCAATATATTCATATTTTTTTCCTACTCACCTCCCACAGCTGACACATACAATATTTTTCTGAGTTCCTAAAATATTCAGTAATGGTCACTGTCCATAAAAATTATCAGAGGTTTACCTTGATTCAGTTTGTGTAAAAAGGTAGGGTGAGTAGCACATACATTGTAACAAGGTAGTAGTATATTACATACATTTTCTTTCAGATTGTGTCACTACAGAATCATGGAACTAAGGAAGAATGTAGCTGTCTTATGAGAATATTTTCAGACACAAACTCCACCTCTCATACGCCTGAATTAACAATAAACCAGAGGTCTGGACTTTCCTAGATTCTCTGATTATCTCTCAAGCTCTGCAACTGACTGTATGAAAGATCATTCTAATCTCCCTCTGCCTTGTTTGCTTAGTTCCCTCAGTTGCCTCTGTGAGATTTGTCGGTCATGTATCTAATCTCCTTCAGGGACTGTCCCTTCAACAGTCCATTCAGCATCATACATAAAAAAAATACCTGAGTAAACTAGTGAACTGAGTTTTCATTTTCTATTTTTATTTATAGAACAGCATTCAAAATAAGAATCTGCCATGTGCTGAGTTTTTAAGCCTTTAATATTCTGGACAGAATATGGGAAATCATGTTAAATATTTTTTTTCTCAGTTTGTACCTATTTCAGTAAGTCTATTACCATACATAGACACCATTCCAGATAAAGGATAAGGTGCTATTTTGTACATCACATGATCCTACCAGGTTCAAATCTGTATATATCCAGATGAATATTTACTTTGGCTGGGTTTTGTTCTTGTTAATAGCAATAGGAATATTCTATTGGTTTAAAGGATTGTTCTGCTTTTGGCTGAGATAGAATTAATTTTCTTCATAGCAACTGCTGTGGTGCTGTGTTTTGGATTTAAGATGAGAATAATGCTGATAACAGATTGATGTTTCAGTTGTTGTAGAGCAGTGCTTATACAGAGTCAAGTCAACTTTTCAGCTTCTCATACCATCCTTCTAGGGAGGAGGCTGGGGAGTGCTCCAGAAGCTAGGAGGGAACAGAACCAGGACAATTGACCTAAACTGGACAAAGGGATATTCCATACCACATGGCATCATGCTGAACAATAAACTGGGGTGAATTGGCTCAGTGGGCTGAAGTTGCTTGGGTATGGGATGGGCGTCTCTGGTGGTTCTACCTTGTTAGCCAGCTAAACTTCACCACAACTGCCTCTCACTCCCCCTCCTCTGAGGAGGTAAAGGAAAGAACAACTCACAGGCTGAGATAAGGATAATTTAATTAAAAGGAAAAATAATTATTAAGGAAAGATTATTATTAATTAAAAAAAAAATAACTAAAGGGGAAAAAGGAAAGGGGAAAGGGGAGGGGAAAAGGGGAAAGAAAAAAAAAATAATAAAGGCCGTGTGGAAGTGGAGAGGAAATAAATTACTCTCTATTTCCCACAAATGAGCAATGCTTGACCACGTCCTTGAAGCAGGGCCTCAACACACATAGCCATTGTTTGGGAGGACAGACATTTTCACAAGAGCCCACTCCTCCCCTCTTTTTGATTTTTCCACCTTTTATTGCTGAGTGTGACATTATATGGTATGGAATATCCATTTGGTTGGTTTAAGTCAGCTGCCCTGGTGATGTTCCTTTCTCACTTTTTGCCCACCCCCACCCTGCTGACACTGGGAGGGTTAGAGAGCACTACCAGCACTGTTCAGCAGCAGACACAACACCAGTGTGATACCAGTGCTGTTCTAGCTACAAGTGCAGAGCACAGCACTGTATGGGTTGCTGCAGGAAAAGTTAACATCCCAGACAGACCCAGTACAGAATCAGTACATTGTTTTATATATCTCAGTGCACAAGTTTTACCTTTTTTTCCAATTCTGTCCCCCATCCCAACATGAGAGGAATGTGTGTTGCTTAGCTGCCTGCCAGGTCCTTCTGGCACTGAAAATGGGGCACATGTTGAGATCATGAGAGATCTGACTAGAGTGTGTTAAAACAAATTTCTTATAAATATATACATATATTAGTTTAATATTTGCTGGTCACAATGTTGATTTTTATTTTTTTTCTTTCAGAGTGATTGTAGTTGTTCCCAGAGTTGTGTTATGGGACATTTTACTTTTTTATGTTCCTTGCTGTGATATTTATCATCTCTAGGGCCTTTTTTAAGGTTATTATTTTGCTGTAGAGACTGGCTTATGATGCTGAACTGGCTGAACCAGAGAACCAACCCATTGTGGTATATTCTCTCAAGAGAGAGGATACAGTGGGTATGCACCATGTGCCACCCTTCTGAACTTAACAAAGGGACTTCTGATTTGCATTTACAAGAAATGAGTAACAAATGCTATAACCAAGACTAGAGAGATCCTGCCTCCAGCCAGGAAGAAGGGAGGGACAACCAAGTTTATTGGACTGTGGGGATTAGATGGCCTGGCACATCAGACCCACAGAAGAGGTCTGGTGGACACTGGTGCACAGTGTACCCTAATGTCATCAAGATATAAAGGGGCACACCCCATTTATATTTCTGGAGTGACAAGGGGATCTCAATAGTTAAATCTATTAGAGGCCAAAGAAAGCCTAACTGTGAATGAGCAGCAAAAGCACCCCATTGTAACTGGCCCAGAGTCCCCTTGCAATCTTGGCATAGACTATGTCAGGAGAAGGTATTTCAAGGACCCAAAAGAATACTGGTGGGCTGGGCTTCTGGTACACCTGCCTTGGAAACAGCAGGAAATAAAGAGCTGTCTACCTTCTCTGGTCTCTCAAAAGACCCTTCTCTTTTGGGGTCACTGAGGGTCAAAGAACAGCACATGCTAATTGCTACCACAACAGTGCGCCGGCTGCAGTATCGCACCAGCCAAGACTCCCTGACTGCCACCCAAAAGCTGTTTCATTGACTGGAGAGCCATGGAATTATCAGCAAGATTCACTCACCCATATGGAATTATCAGCAAGATTCACTTCACCCAGTATGAAAGTCAGAGGGAGAGTGGAAGCTAACAATTAACTATCGTGGCCAAAAGTTTTACCTTTTTTTTCTGATTCTCTTCCTCATCCCACTGTGAGCAAATGGCTGTGTGGTGCTTAGCTGCCTGCCAGGCTAAACTACAACAGGTTTGCACCTCATTTTAATACAATTTAATGTTAAAGGAAAATGTTTTTTCTTACTTAAAGACTTTAGAGAGGTTCAGTGAGATGAGTTTCACTAGGATGATGAAGGCAATTAGCTATAATTTAACTATGAGATGTTGGTTCCCAACACTGTAGGCATCTGTAGTGTATGAAAATGGCCACCTGCACCTTACACTGTAGCCCTAAAATTGAGGGTCAGTGTGTGCATGTGGAAGGACTATGCCCAATGTGCATAGTGAGCTTCGTGAGGGGATGTGAGCACTTCTAAACAGGTGAAACTTCAAGGGAAAAATATAAAAATAAAAAAGATGTCATTTGTATCCATGAATAGGTATGCAGGCTAAAGTTTATGAGAAAGAACATAGCTTGCAGCTATAAGTCCTCCATCCTTCCAGAATCTATTTTTCAGAAAGCTTTCTCAACAGAATTTTCCTTGGGGTGAAGTTTGATGACTTCTATCTTAGATTTTTTTCTGCAAAATCTTTCTTAGAAGATGAATAGAGTCTGAAAGTTGCTATATTGTCAGAGTGCAAGCTCTTCTTCTAGGTCTACACTATGGAGCTACCTAAGAGATGACCAGCTAAAATCACCAAAGATTTAGAACTGTTTAATCCTCTTTTGGTACTGGAGTGCACAGCTGTATTGAGATGACCTAGTTATGGCATGCACTTTTGCCATTCCAGTTAAAATTTCATTCATAGGACTACTGCAAGAATCTCAGGTTAGATAAGATAGATAGCTGAGAATGGTTGGAATCCCCTGTGCTCAAGTTAAATTATGTGTGACAAACTACACTTGTACTAAAATGTATGTGAATGAAAGGATAAACTATAGCATAGTCTAGAAAGGTATCTCATGGAGTGGATTGTGTCCAAAGAAGGGCAATGAAGTTGATGGAGCATCTAGAAAACAAGACTTATTAGGAGTGTTTGAGATAAATGGGGTTATTTAGCCTAAAGAGAAGGAGGCTCTAGGGAACACCTTATTGCTCTCTACAACTACCGCAAAGGAAGTTGTAACAGGGTGGGGGTTGATTGTCGATCTCTTCTCCCAAGCAATAAGCAATAGAAGACAAGAGAAAATGACCTCAAGTTTCATCAGGGGAGGTTTAAATCGGATATATTAGGGAAAAAAAAAAAAAAAATCTTCTCTGAAAGGGTTGTGAAGCATTGGAACAGGATGTTCAAGGAAGCAATTAAGTCACCATCCTTGAAGGTATTCAAAAGACATGTAGATGTAGTGCTTAACATTTGGACTTGATGATCTTTTCCAACCTAAATGATTCTACGATTTCATGATTCTTTGACTTGAGCTGAAATGTTCCTTCACTGTGCAGATTTTTTTTTTTTTTTTTTCAGCAGTAAGGTAGCATGAATAGAGTGGAGCATACAAGGATCCTGAGGTACTGTAGTATTGGCTAGACACCTAAATTTTGTTTCAAAGTGTTTTTCCTCTGAGCTGTTTCAGATGCACAGCAATCAGTTCTCCAAAGAGATGTTTTTCTTTAGACCTCTGGGATTTCCGTACTTGTGCTGTGACTGCAGTCATGATTCAGAATTCTACTAGTCTTCTGGTGCAGAAGCCAGATCAAGTCAAAGTCACCAATATATTAACTGGAGGAGCAAGGCAAAGAGCACAGTGAAGAGAGTAAGGAGGAGTAAAATAATTCACTTCCCTCTGCTCCCTCTACAATGTCAGTAGAAAAGGGCAAAAGAGAAGCTGTGAAAGAGTGACCATCTTCTTTAGTTAGCTCCCAAGGCAGAGTTGCCATGTATTGCCTATTTTCTCCATTCTCAATCCCTTGGTTTTGGCTAGCTGCAGGATTAGGACCAAGACCCTTGAAACCAGAGCTTCTATTGGAAACAGAAGTTCCATGTGCTGGGGGTTTATAGGACTACACCTGTAATTTGCTCAATTACTATTATAAAGAAAACCAAAGGGGACCTGAATAACAGCAATTCTTAACCAAGCACATTTGCACTTCATGTGAAACCCTGTATGATTTATTAGGATCACACCCCCTCCATCTTCAGGATCTAAACCAATTTGTGTAGCTTAAATCATGTATTAAATGTATAACTAGGAGATAAAATCACAAACCCAGATCTAATTGGTATAACTTAAATTAAGTTTTACATTTATTGCTTGGAGATAAAATTTGGATAGAATAACTATTACAACAGAATTAAGAAAAAGAAAATAGATATAGTGGGGTACCTAAATTAACTTTTATTTAAAACACATGTCTAATAGAGGCAGGAGTCTGCAGAAATCATCTGATACTAGTGCAATGTAATCCCCATTTGCCAGAGTAACACCATTCTGGGTCGTGGGGAGAAAATATTAAATCTTAAATATGATACTGATTTGGGAAAAATATATAAAGACATAGGAAGTTCATTTGATAATGCATGCAGTTTATATGTACCGAACACTACAAGAATTAGACTCCCAAGATTTTTTAAAAGCAATTTTTATAAAGGTTTAAAAGATGCAGTCTAATAGAAGGAAAACATCAGGAAGAGATAAGCTGGCAAACAAAAATACTTAAAAAAATACGAATATTTGAGGAGATAAAGAACAAAGAAAGTAAAACTAGAAATTCCAACTTGAAACGCTGTAGCTTGTTTTCATTTCCAGTATAATAAACATTGTTCTGCATTTTTTTTCATGTTCTCATACTCAATACATCCCTTCTATCTACTTATACTACTTTATAGTAGGAAATATTAGGAATATTATTTTTCTAGCACATGTCATAAATGAAGAATTCAACAATTTTAATTAATAGAAATGATTTGTTATTTTGTGATTTAGGGAATAATTTAGGTTGGTAGGGACTTCTGGACACCAAGTGGTGTAATGGTGACTGAAAGCAAGACTTTGGAGTTAAATGATGTTACTCAGAGCCTTGTGCAGTCAAGTTTTTAATCTGTTAAAAGAGGCAGCCTCTCTAAGCAAGTGTTTTGCAAGTTATTCTACTGTCTGACCATATAGATTTTTTTCTTAATATTTAAAACAAATTTCCTTTGTTGCAACTTATGTTTATTGTCCTTTCATTGTGCACTTCTGAGAAGAATCTGGCATTGACTTCTCTTTAACCACTGATTAGGTAGTTGAAGATTTAGATTAAATACCTCTGTACTGCGTCTGGCTGGGATGTTAACTTTCCCTGTAGCAGCCCATACAGTGCTGTGCTCTGCACTTGTAGCTAGAACAGCAGTGGTATCACACCGGTGTTGTGTCTGCTGCTGAGAAGTGCTGGCACAGCATCAGGACTCTCTCTGACCCTCCTTCGGGGTGGGCAAAAAAGTGAGAAAGAAACATCAGCAGGGCAGCTGACCTAAACCAACCAAAGGGATATTCCATACCATATGATGTCACACTCAGCAATAAAAGGTGGAAAAAGGAAGAAGAGGGAGGGGTGGGCTCTCGTTGTGAAGATGTCTGTCCTCCTCCCGAACACCGGCTACATGTGTTGAGGCCCTGCTTCAAGGACGTGGTCAAGCATCGTTCATTTGTGGGAAGTAGAGAGTAATTTCTTTCCTTTGCACTTCCACATAGCCTTTACTTGTTTTGTTTAGTTATTCCCTTTCCCCCTCCCTCTTTCCCTTTCCCTTTTTTCCCTTTAGTTGAATTGTTTAATTAATAATAATATTTCTTTAATAATATTTTTCTCTTTAATTAAATTATCCTTATCTCAACCCGTGAGTTGTTCTTTCCTTTACTTCTTCCCTTCCTCATCTAAGAAGGGGAAGTGAGAGAGCGGTTGTGGTGTTCAACTGCCTAGCATGGTAAAACCACCACAACCTCCCCTTACTCTTTTCTTTCAGATGTTAACACAAGCCTTATTACTTCTTAAAAGTAAAATTGTTTTGGTCACTCAGAATTTACAGAAGGCTTAAAGTAGAACAGAACTGTAAAGAACAAGGAGAAAATAAAAGGCAGATGGATATTTTTCCCCAAGTTCTCTGGCTTTGATTTGTAAAAATAAAAATGTTCCTGTGTTTTGACAAATATTTGTGTGCAAATCTGCCGGAAACCCCTTTCTCAGCTCTCCAAAACAAGGTGAAATATCAGCGTGAGCTGCAGAAGTCTGAGAAAGGCATAGGAGACAGGCTCAGGCACAAATATAAGTGTCTGAAAATACTCAGCTCTTCACATAAATGAGAATAGTTCTTAAATGAACATTTTACTTTCTGGAAAACTGCAATCTTGGATAGCAATTTTTTCTGAGATGATCACATAGTGATTGCTGCCTGAAAATCTCCATCCTGAGTTGTTCTGCTTAACATATATCATGCCTGTTCAGTGACCTCTGTCACTGTGTATGTCTTATTCCCATACTGCTCAACATAGGTCTTAATGATTCTATGATTGTAAATATGCAAATACTCTCTGATTCCTACTAGATCCCACTGAAAGTATCAGGTATTCTGTGTTCCACCATTTCTAACACTGTTTCGCTCTGGAACTTGCAGGAGTTACCATAAAACAACATTAGCAATACCTTTCTCTCGTTATACTAACAAAGGTTTAGATAACCAAAATATCCTCCATATTGAAGAGAGATTACCCACATGTGAGTAAAGTCAGATGAGATGAGTCCTAGCTTTAAGATTAGCCTTTGCCATCCTTATTTTCAGAATTCCAGAAGAGAATTTTATTAGTAAAAAATGTTAATCTCCTGAATTAAGGCAGTCAACTCCAGCAATTTTAATGGATGACAGTCACTACCAGACATTTGTTGCACAGCATATGAAGCAGGTTATCACTGGTGACAGAAATAAATAAATAAATAAGTGGGTGTTTGGGGTGTTTTGTATTGTGCTCTGAATTGCTGAACCAGTTTCTGCTTTTTCCAGTGGGTGTACTTTTAGTATCACTGCTGTACATTTGCTCTTGCACCTAATAGTTCTAGGGGAAACACAAATCTTTAATGCATTTTTGGTATCCCTTTAATGCCTCTGTTTGTCTGACAAAACTTCACCCCTCCCTAGTACATATTTCACGGCCATAGTGCCCTTATTCCTCCTCAGCCCCTATGACACAGGTATGTTAAAACCAGTCAGCCTATTTGGTTTAACCTCTACACTTTTTTCTCAAGAGGGTTGTACCAAAAATCTACTTATATATATATATTAACTGAAGAGTACATCCTGCAAAAGAGAGGATTAAAAAGAAGCCTACAGCCACATACACAGTGACCTATAGAAATTCCATGGAGCTGAGATTGGTTTCTGCAAGGACTGGAAAGAGAGGAAGCACTTTAAAATAAAATAAAATAACATAAAATAAATTAAAATAAAATAAAATAAATAAATGATAAATAAATAAATAATCCATTTCTCTGTCATTCTCTCTTTGAGGACCTTTGCTGATCACTCAGTTCTGTCTAGGTTTACAGATTTCACCTGCCTGATGGCAAGTGGATGAGCTGAAAACAAGTAATACCCCTGGTCACTATCTACAAATTCAATTTCAAAGCTAAGTATTTTAGCTATAGAGCAAGACATTAACATATCAAACAGTCCATTCTAAAGGGTATAAAGAGTGGGTAAAAATATAATATATATATACATATATATATATCACAGAATTTCTAGGTTGGAAGAGACCTCAAGATCATCAAGTCCAACCTCTGACCTAACACTAACAGTCCCCACTAAACCATATCCCTAAGCTCTACATCTAAACGTCTTTTAAAGACCTCCAGGGATGGTGACTCCACCACTTCCCTGGGCAGCCCGTTCCAATGTCTAACAACCCTTTCGGTAAAGAAGTTCTTCCTAAGATCCAACCTAAAACTCCCCTGAGATATATACATACACATATAAATATAAATATAAATATAAATATATAAATATAAATACACATATTATATTATATTATATTATATTATATATTATTTTATTATTATTATATCATATTATATTATTATATTATTTTATTATTATATATTGTATATTATATATATTATATAATATATAATATAGAATGTATTGTATTATATTATATATACACATATAAATATAAAACTCCCCTGATATATATACATACACATATATATATACTGATTACCTAGTTTAATTAGTACAGTTCTGTTGAATTCAGCAGAGATATAAGTATTTGGTAATATTGCTAAAATTAATCTTTATCCCTTTGTTAGACACAAAAGAAAAATATTAGCTATATGAGTTAAGGTTCTTTTTATGCTCCCTTTTAATATGTTCCATTTCTTTAACTCTTATTGGATTGTAAAGCCTTTGACTCAGTCTCTGCAACTCTTCTAAGTCACTGAACAAGATGGGAGATCACAAAATGCAGAAATTAGTATTCTGACTTTCAACTCATTTGATCAACGAATACTTCAAACTGAGATTAAGTAAATACTGAGAAATAAGAATTCACATGTTTATGTTCATAAATATCATAAAATAGACAAATTAAACTAATTATTCCCAGAGATATATCGGAGCAGGTATATTGCTTATAGGAATTAACATTAATATATGTAGCCTAGTACTGCTTTACTTCCTTTGTCTTCAATATGATATGTCCTTTAGCTTAAAAGTTAGTTTCATATATTCATTGCATTCAATATTTTGCTGTTTTATTTTTTCAATTGTTTATAATAATTATCAGTTACTTGCTTCTGATAAGCTTGCATTTTCAAAGCTGAAAAACATATAAGCAAATACAACTGTAAAATTTTCCTGAGCAACTACCTTTACTATTTTACAGTGTTTGAATCATTATTAGCATGAACAATTTTTTTTTATTTTTTTTTGCTTTCACTTTAATATTATATCCATGTTTTTAAGCAGACATAAAATTGATTGTCCTCCCATTCAAAAAAAAAAAAAAAAATGTAGGTAAGCAATCTTCAGCTTTTGTAAGTCAGGATATGAAGGAATAGCTTCAATAACTACTGTAGAAGGACTATATTTCATGACAGCAATTTCAGTGGAATTAAAAAATATAATGAGTTAAAGTGGAATGGGAAAAAAAAAAAAAAAAAAAAAAAAAAAAAAATTTTGTTTTTTATTTTTTAAATAAATTTTTTTTTAAATAAAAAAAAAAAAAATTTTAAAATAAAATTTAAAAAAAAAAAAAAAAAAAAAAAAAAAAAAAAGTTGAGTATGAGATTTTTCAGTCATTTCTTTTCACAGTAACAGTAAAATAACTTTTCAGGATACAATTTCCCTAGTGGGTTAAAAAGCAAACAAACAAACAACAAGAAATAAATGCTAGGAATATGACATGAAAAAAAATTACAAAAGGACAGAAAATTAGAAAAATCGCAGCTTCTTACTAGACCCCCAGTCACAGAAAATGACATAAAATTAATAAAAATATATAAAATAAAATATAAAATTAAATTAAAATTAAATTAAATTAAAATAAAAGCCTTCTAAATAGAAAATTGTTGTTATATATAAAAGAACTTTAGAAAATTTCAGAATTCAGCTTCATCCCCCATCTCTGGTTACTAATATTTTTAGCACCTATCCCTCTTCTAAATATCTATCAAATTTTATTTCTTATTGAGAACTATAATCTTTGCTTACCAGAAAACAAGTCTTTGTGTATATTATTAATTATGAGAGGCAAAAACATTTTCTTTATTATTAATTATGAGAGGCAAAAACATTTTCTCTATTAACGATCTTTTTAAATAGCCACCAAAACTTTGTGAGTACTTCTAAAGAGCACTTCCTTTTTTGTGTGTTTGTTTTTTATTTTTTAAGAACAATAAAGGAAGATAAGAATAAGGTATTTATTATAATAAAATAATGGAATTAATATAAAGAGGAAGAATCAATTATAATAGAAGAACAATAAATTTATATGAAATAATTAAGTATTTTGCAGAACTAATGGAAATAGTTTGACATATTGATAGAAGATGAAGCAGATGAGCTGCACAGAAAATGAAATGTGTAGGATTCTATTGTGGAATTAGTTCATTTTATAATAGCATATTTACAAAAAGTGTTTTGGTCAAATATTCACTAAATTGTTTCTCAATCCTGGCTTTCAGACGAATTCAATTAGTTTTATTCTATCCACATTGTTCACAGAATATGGAAACAATTTGTCCATTTAGAATTATTCACTGATATGAATCAAGTATTCTTAATTTATCTTTCATAATTTAGCCAAGAGTAATTCAAACATGCTTGGAACATAAACTAATTGAAAGATTATAAACAGGAGCAGAATACACTGCAAACCATAAGCTTGAGAGAAAGTCTTCAGTAATATATTGATAAGACTTGCCTGTCTATCTGATTACAGCACCATTCCAG
The DNA here is from genome assembly GCF_011077185.1 of Oxyura jamaicensis. Classification (NCBI taxonomy): domain Eukaryota; kingdom Metazoa; phylum Chordata; class Aves; order Anseriformes; family Anatidae; genus Oxyura; species Oxyura jamaicensis. Next base: position 146,028,789 of record NC_048893.1, on the reverse strand, counting down.
TGAGTAATAAGCTTTCTACTGAAACCCTCTGAAAAGGGGTCAAGGCTCATCTGGAATCTTAATTCCCCTTTACCACCACTGGAGTAACACCTGCAGTGTGTTGAGTGAACATAGTTACTGTCATAGCTTTTAACCATAACAAGTTAATAACATTTATTTTACTGAACAGAAGAAAAGACTTGAAATTCTGAATACAAGGTCAGCTCTTCAGCTGTTGTAAATCCATTGTTCCTTCTGATTGTGGATCAGCTATTCCAATTTATACTTGCAGTCTGTCCCTATCAGGCACAAAGTAGAAATCAAAATATCCACCCCATATATAGGAATCTTCTTTCATGTTTTCTTTGTATGTATCAGTGTATACATGTATGTTCACACATTTGCATACATATGTTTATGTAAAATTAGAGATGCAAATAAACATGGATAAACAGGCACATATATATACTTTTGAAAGCATAATTCAAAGCATGTGGAACATTTTATAATGTATTTGGTAATCCTAATGCGTACTAGAAAGAAAAAGAAGCTCTAAAAGACTTCAGTGTTTTTGCATTATAGACTCTGCTTAAACTGTAGTGCACATTAATGTGTGGAACCCTCTGCATGGTACATACAGTTGACAGTTTATTAGTTAGATATTTATGATGCTCTGACTACAAAGTGAGTGCAGTACCATAAAACCCTGATTAGCAGGTGGCTCAGAAGGACAATGTGGAGAACCTATGAACTGAATATGCTGATAAGAAGTACCTGATAAGAAATCAAGCTGGTAAGTACAGTAGTACACTAAAATCTCATCCTGATGGTGAGGTTTTACATGAGAACTAAATTACTGACCAGAGCAGAGCCATTCTTCTGCTAGCAATACAGAGGGAATGGCTAAATTTAGGGCAAGTAGGTTTAGAAGTAGTCTGCAGTTTGTATAACAGCTGCTGGGAGAACTTCAGCCCAAATCCAAGCTTGTAGATAAATATATCTGGCCATAGAATCATAGAATATTCTGAGTTGGAAGGGACCCATAAGGATCATCAAGTCCAACTCCTGGCACCACACAGGTCTACCCAAAAGTTTAGACCATGTGACTATGTGCCCAGTCCAAACACTTCTTAAATTCAGACAGGTTCGGTGCAGTGACTACTTCACTGGGGAGTCTGTTCCAGTGTGCAACAACCCTCTCAATGAAGAACCTCTTTCTGATGTGTAGCCTAAACCTCCCCTGCCTCAGCTTAACCCCGTTCCCGCGGGTCCTGTCACTGATGATTAAGGAGAATAGGTCAGCACCTGCCGCTCCACTCCCCCTTGTGAGGAAGTTGTAGACTGCAATGAGGTCCCCCCTCAGCCGCCTCTTCTCTAGGCTGAACAGGCCAGTGACCTCAGCTGCTCCTCATACATCTTCCCCTCTAGGTCCTTCACCATCGTCATCGCCCTCCTCTGGACACTCTCCAACAGTTGAATGTCCTTTTTGTATTGTGGTGCCCAGAACTGCACACAGTACTCAAGGTGAGGCCTCACCAGCACAGAGCAGAGTGGGACGATCACTTCACTTGCCCTACTAGCAATGCCATGCTTGATGCACCCCAGGATACAGTTGGCCCTCCTGGTTGCCAGGGCACACTGCTGGCTCATATTCAACTTGCTGTCCACCACAACCCCCAGATCCCTCTCTATGGGGCTGCTCTTGTTGCCCAGTCTGTACATATAACCAGGGTTGCCCCTTCCCGGGTGCAAGACCTGGCACTTGCTTTTGTTAAACTTAATGTGGCTGGTGATTGCCCAGCTCTCCAACCTGTCCAGATCTCTCTGCAGGGCCTTTCCACCCTCAGCCATGATTTAGTAGCTGGAATTTTCTGTGAAGCATTGGTACCTTCAGCTGCTACAGCAAGAGCTGAAGAGAGTTTGCTGTTTTCTTTGATGTTATTGTATTGCTGAAACAGGAGGTGGTGAGCTGATTGCACAAGTTCTATACCACCCGGAAAACAAAGATTTCTGTCTTTGATGTTTTCTTATAGTGAAAGTCTTCAGGTCTTCATAACCTGTCAAATATCCCTATAGACACCCTGAAGTCTTCTGTTTCTCTGCTGTCTTCAACTTCGGAGGTACATTTACTTTGAAGTTTTATTTTGAAGTTACACATGAAAATATCCATTAAGTGTCATCTTTTTTCCCCAATGGATTTCATTTTTTCTCCCTTAAAATGCATTTTTCTGCATGCATATGTGTGCTGTGCCTTTAATCCTATGTCCAGGATTGCTTTTATTTCATATTTTAATATTAATTGGTCTACAATTATGCTTTTGAAGAATGAACTCTATTCCCAGTCTTGATATAACAAAGCACAGATACTGTGTGGAAGAAAGTTACTCACAAATAGTTAACACTAGAATAAATGCCAGTGGGCTGGGATTTATGTTATGACAAAAACTTATGACTAGCTGACACTAGTAGATTCAAGCTTCTTTTTGAAAGCCCGGTATTCTGACTTTTCATACATCCTGAAGAGGAAACCTTACTTCTGAACTCCTCTGTGAGTGTACAAAAGTTAGATGCTACAGTGTATAATTTTTAGTTGTCTATGCCTTTTATTTTTTTCTAGCATTTACAGTCCTACTCTGCTTCCCCCAGTTGTGAATTAATCTCTGATCCCCCCTTTGAATTAATCTCTAATTTGACAATGAAATATTCTCGCCTGTGAGAGTTTTTTTGGCAAGTATTCCTTGTTTTAGCATCACAGATCTCAAGGTTGCTGTGTACATAGGGAGAAAAATCATTCATTTATCTTACTGCCTGCTTTATACCATTACTTTTGGTAGCTTTCATTACTTTAATCTTGCCATTTTAGGATTTTCCTGTATAAGGTATTGCCTATTGTATAAGGTATTGTCAGCTCAGCTGACATTGTCGATATGCTAAAGCCCAGTAGATAGATTATTTTCAGGTATTTCTGTAGAATTTCTGCATATATATTCAACCTGTCATATGTAGCTAGTCCTAATATCCTAGACTAATAGTTACTGTAAATGCACATACCAACTACAAAATATGCAGAGTAGCTAGTCTGGTCTGTCCTGGCACTGAATTTGCTGTGCTCACATTACATGGAAACACAGTTTTGCTCAGAAAATGTTGGCAATAAATCTGGAACAATCATCTTAATTTCAAATGCTGGAAAGTGTTTCTTAGACTGTTTCCTTCCTTCTGTATGCTGAACTCCCATTCTGGATTAAGTACTGTGCCCTAAAAGCAAGAACGAAAGGCCAAAGGACACAGTACAGAGAACTGCAGAGATAACCTCCTTCACAATGAAGTGCATCACATCAATCCCAAATTTTATATACTGCTTCCAATACCTAAACTAATTAGGCTAGTTCTGTGCTAACCTCTACAGTGTCACAAAGATGTGGTGAGCTGCAGAAAAACAATTTAAGTTCAAAGACTTCTGTAACATTATGAATCCACTGAGACATAGAAAATATAGAATTGGATTACTGTTTTATATTCTCTTCAGAACATATATAAGTATACATGTTGCAAGATTTAGAATTACATAGGAAAGTATTTAAGAATATAAATCCAAAGTTAACCTTAGAATTATTAGAAATAGAAGTAAGTGCCTTAAGATTTCTTATTTCAAAATCAGCTTTTGATTTAATTCCCTACCATTTTGCCCCTTCCTCCAAAATTCTCCCAGAACAAACTACAAATTTATTAAATATTTTTATCATGATTTGAACATACTGCCCAACAACCTTTCCAATTATGTCATGTCTGATAAAATTCATTTAGAAAGAAGTTCAGCTGCTGTGATCTCCATTAATTTCCTATAGAACAAGCTGATTTCAGACTACTGTATTATAATGCTTCTTAATTTGCTAATGCTGTAAGTCTACAGGCATTTTGTTTCAATATTGGGTTTTGAGTGTCTGTTTTCTTTTCTTTATTTCCTGCTGTGTATGTGAGCAACTCAGTTCAAATGAAACATTTCAAATTTCAACTCATTTCAAATGAAACATTTGAGATAATGGAGGGGGTTCTTCTAAGCTGTCAGTTTAAAAGTATATTTTTTAACTGACAGTGTTCTATGAACTTGAATATTCCTTAGTAAATAGTAGAAAAATCTTCATCTGTCAGTAGCAATTCTTTAACTTTCAATGTAGTAGTTTCACTGAAATTATTGAATATTCATCCTCATTGTCTACAATATTCTTCCTCATTGTCTACAAAATAAACTGATGCCATGTGTCTGGGACATGTAACCCATGTTTCAGGACATGTAACAGATGTCCAGAAAATTTGATGCCAGTTGAAGTTTTGCTACCAACTTTCACAAATACAGCCCATGTCACTAAGAGAGAGCAGAGGAGAGGG
>NC_048893.1:145994244-146014421 GCF_011077185.1 Oxyura jamaicensis | reverse complement strand
AAGGGAAGGGAAGGGAAGGGAAGGGAAGGGAAGGGAAGGGAAGGGAAGGGAAGGGAAGGGAAGGGAAGGGAAGGGAATCAGTGGTAGGGAAGCCACTGATAATGTTAGACAATGGACATCATTCCACATTACTTTCCGCTTCTTCTACATTCCTATAGAACAAGAGGCACTTTAAAGCCAATAAAAACTACACAACTTGTATACAAATCTACACTCTGTATTTATTTTCTGCAAGGCCAAATCTCACAGTTATCACAGTTGGGTATAGCTATCACAGTTGGGGAAAAAGGTAGACTCTTTTTCAGATAAAATATATTCTTGTTTGATAAAAACTAATTTGAATAAAACATGAATTACCAAAACAGGGATTGTTGACACCAAGATTAAAACAGGAGATATTCAGGCTCAAAAGTTTCTTTTTGGGGGATGTTGAATGCTCAGGACTACAGGTAATCCTTAGATTAACCAGGACATCTACTAGGTAAGCAGACAGAATGTCTAACTGAATAGTGAAAGCATTTGATGTGAAGATGAAATTTTAAAAAGAGCAGAAATTTGTGCATAGGCCAGATTTATGACTTTCCTTGAGATGTAGTAATCATCTCTGATTTTTTTTCTTTTCATCTTGATTGCCATCTGAGATGGATGAAATAATTTGATTGATAATTTGTTTATTTTTAATGTATTTTTAAATGGAATAAAAGACTTTTTCTAAATATACTTTTTCAGGGATGTAGAAAGTTAGGTTCTTACAGCCGGTTAATAGCATACTTGTATAATCATTCAATTCTTAGAAGAATATGTATCCTGGCAATCAATTTTAGAAAATCTTGAATTCCACAGTGGCATGTAAAAATTTCTGGTACATACCAGACTGGTCTTTCATATACTTTGTCTTTTCATTTTCCTGTCATATGTTTAATTTGCACCTCAAAATCATCAAGGCACTAGTGGTCAGCACAGAGCAGAATGGGAACCAAGAACAAGCTCTAAACTCAGCAGTGAAAATTTAAAACAGAAAGACAATCAGGATGTTTGTAATAATGTTGCTGTTTATGCAGTTGTTCATCTTTCCAATAGAAAATAGTTTGCTAAACTGAAATACGATAAGGACTTAGCAATAATCCATGTATCATCAATTCAATGTTTTCCTGGAATGCCAGAAAATTCTTCTAGTGAACTGATAAGGAATAACTTCTGTAGTTCATTTGGGAAAATAAAATAAAATAAAAAAGGAAGATGACGAAAGAGAGAGAAGCAGTTTTAGAAGCTCACTTATTTGTTTGAAATGCTTCCCCATGCATTAACTGATGGGATGTTGCCAATATGCTCTAATGCTACATAGTTCCCACTTCCTATTCTGCATCCTAATACTAGTGATAGGCCAAGACCATGTTTAGAAGATATGTGAGAAGAAAGCTCAACTCCTTTACTCATCTTGTACATGTCAACTGTTGTTTACCTCACTGTTTGATCCAGAGACCTTCGCTGAACCAAATGCTCCCTGGCTCTTGAGACCATGTGATATATCAGTAATACCAGAGTTCAAACAAGGATTTTCTAACAAGATTTTTTTCTTCTTATCAAGTTAAGTTTCTGGTTGAAAAGACAGTTGTGATTGTGTTGGACTAAGGATATGGAGATTTGAGGGGTAGGTAGGAATAATTGGCATTCTTATATTAATCTAGTTTTCATTCTGAATTTTTTCGTTCTGGATTTCATTCTTTCATTCTGGATCCTGAAATGTGTCCTCCTTTGCTTTCATAGATCTAATGTTTTTGTTTGTTTGTTTGTTTGTTTGCAGAGTTGGTTTTTTTTGTTTGTTTGTTTTGTTTTTTAATTGTGTGCTACTTAATATTAATACATAAAATTCTTAGCAGAAGCAGTCAGTGAATAAAACAAAGGTCTAAATGTTAATAAGAATAATGAAAATTCCATGGTGGCATACTCAAGAAAGAGTAGAAAATTTTAAGGCATAAGGAAACAAAACATATTTCATTAAAATCCCCCTACTGAAAAGGTATTGTGTACAAATAAATTTTCTAAACTGTATCAGTTTATATTTTCATTCATGAACAAAAAGCTAGGAACACCAGTTTAATATTCATTATTCATGTGTATATAAAAAGTATATCTGGAAGCACTCTTTATTATACAAAGCCACTTAGTTACAAAAGAGAATAAGAATATTGTTTAGGAAATGAAAAATCACATAAAGATTTTGTTTACTTTCAAAGTCAGTTTCAGAACTGTCTTAACTTTATGCTGATATGTCAGGTGTACCTACACCTTACATACAATACAAGTGCAGGTGTACAATGTCTCATTTCTAAAAAGGCATAGGGGATGGGAATTGAAGGAATTCAATGTGAGCATCCAAATTTGGAGTTTACTGATTTACCTTGAAACCACATTTAGGGCATTTATGTTCTGCTCTATGAGTTGAATTGAAAAATATTTGACAAAATCAGCACTCAAGCTGTATTTTACATTACTTATTAGATTTTTAAAATATATATTTAAATACACATATGAATAAATTATCTATTTAGACAATCCCTATATGGAAATTTCAGTTCCTCTTGTGAGTGGGAGGGATATGGAAACCTGGAATTAAGAAAACAATTTTTGTTTTGTTTTGTTTTGTTTTGTACTTCTATTAACTCTATTTTTTTGCTGTTTCCCAGGGTGTTATGAAGAGAAAAATGTCTCACTAGAATACAGTGGGAAGAGAGCCAGAGTGGAATAGGAGAAGAAAACAAAATAAGGAATCAGGGTGGAAGCAGAGATGGTGCCTGGGAATGATGAAATGGGAGTCTGGGAACTAAAGTCTAAGAGGGAAATTGTGAAGAAACCTGTAAGGTAGTTGGAGTGTGAAGAAAGCTGGGGGCAAGGATTTGGTGAGATTGTCAGGATTACAATGTTACAACTCTGAGTTCTGTACAGAAAGCCTCTAAACAAGTGAACCTGACAAGTTATTAGCATTCATGGTGATAAAGGAGACTATGTTGGCGAGACAGGGTTATCGGCATGCAACTCAAGCAGAATAGAGCAATCTTAAGCTTTGCAAGTTACAAAACATCCCCCAATATGCCATTCACCAATTTTGTCAGGTAGAACATGTAAGCTCACTGAAGAAAATAACACTTTTTAATCTTACTTTGATAATTATATAGGAATAAATTTAATTAAAAAAAAAAAATCACTTCTAGAAAATATTTAGATGAAAGTCTGAATATTTTTAGGGGTCCATCCCTCAGGATCAAACTGCTCCAACCTGGGTCCCCCACAGGCAGCAGCTCCTGCCAGGTCACCTGCTCCTGCATGGTCTCCTCTCCACAGGCTACAGGTCTGGCCCAGACTCTGCTCTGGCAAGGGTCTTCCACAGGCTGCAGTCTCCATCGGTGCAGGTCCACCTGCTCCACCATGGTCTCCTCCACATGCTGCAGTGTGGAATCCTGCTCCACCATGATACTCCATGGGCTGCAGCGGGACAGCCTGCTTCACCACTGTCCTCACCACAGGCCGCAGGGGACTTCTGCTCTGGCACCTGGAGCACCTCTCCCCCTCCTTCTTCACTGACCTTGGCACCTGCAAGGTTGTTCCTCACTCCTTTCACTCTCCCAGCTGCTGTGTGGCGCAGCATTTTTTATTTATTTTTTTTTCCTGTCTTAAATATGCTCTCACAGAGGCACAAGCAACATCACTTATTGGCTTCGCTCTGGTCAGCAGTGGGGCCCCTACCTAACATGGGGCAGCTTCCAGATTATTCTCACAGAAACCACCTCTATAGCCCCCTGCTACCAAAACCTTGCCACGTAAACCCACTACACCAGGTCAAAGCAGAGATCTTGCCACAGATGATAAAGGATCACTGACAGTAAAGGTAGATGTTCAGGGAGGGAAAGGGGTGTCACAAAGACACCGAGAAGATGGGCAATATGGTTTAATAGCAGAGTTAATCAGAAGCAGAAAAGATATATCATGCATGAAAACAGGAATCATGGTAATCAATGACTAATAGAAAAGCTCCAACATAAAGAAGATTCAAATATATTTATGTATTTATTTGTATTTTATGGCTATGTATTTTATGCAAATGGCAGTAATGTGTTCAGTTCTGTTTCTTATGCATGTAACTTCAAAAGAATTTAATTGTAAATCAAAAGACTCACAGCTTTGGTGGGATTGTAGGAAGACTATATGTAAGATTTGGGTGGAGAAAGGTGAAGAATATGGCTAAAAAGTCAGCATTGAATGGAAACAAGTGCCGGGAGCATGGTATGGTATTTCAAGACAAGATGTGGGCAAAGAGCTTTAATTTCAGGTTTGCGTTTCTGTCCTCTGTATGAGGACAGAGGGCTGCTGGACCTCTCTTCAGAGATGAGGTATTTACACAGCCTGAATCTCCAGCAAACACTCAGGCCAAGATAAGTCCACATTTGTCCTGGTTTCAGTTAGGACAGAGTTAATTTTACTCCTAGTAGCTGGTAGGGTGCTATGTTTTCGATTAGGATGAGAAGAGAGCTGATAACATGCTGATGTTTAATTGTTGCAGAGAAGTGCTTAAACCAAGCCAAGGACTTTTCAGCTCCTCTCTCTGTCCTGTCAGTGGGCAGGCTGGGGGTGCAGCAAGAGCTGGGAGGGGACAGACCCAGGACAGCTGACCCAAACTGGTCAAAGGTTTTTCCATACCATCTGACATCATGCTAAACAATATATAGGGGTGGGGGGGTCGGCTGCTCGGGGATAGGCTGGGCATTGGTCAGCGGGTGGTGAGCAATTGCATTGTGCATCACTTGTTTTGTACATACTATTTATTTATTATTATTTCCTATCTTAATAAACTGTCTTTATCTCAACTCACAGGCTTCACTTTCCCATTTCTCTTGCCCATCCCAGAGAGGGAGGGGGGAGGGTGAGCGAACGGCTGTGTGGTGTTTAGCTGCCGTCTGGGTTAAACCACAGCTGTCCAAGATTATGACAGACTGCTGTACTTTGGTATCTGTGATTAACTGGAGATCATGGCATGCCTTAGCCACTCTTTCCATTAGGAAGCACTGTTGATAATAGATATTTTGATTAAACTTCATTTAGAAATAAAGCACATGAAGACTAGATGAATGACCTCAGACAACAAGAATGTTTTGCTTTCAGAGTTTATAGTCAACAGCTGGCATGCAAACATCTTCCACATTTTCCTCAGAGCCATTCTCAGTTCTGTCTTAATTGGTGTTTGGAACTTGCATTACTTTTCTGTCACTGCCTGTGGTGGTTGCAAGTCTCTTTCAGACACACCAAAGCAATACTCATTGAAGTCTCTCTGCTGACAATCTCAGAGTGGCCTTGTGTTTCTGGTGTTTACTGGTGCTTTCACTTTTTTTCACTCAGAGTTTTTTTGTTTGTTTGTTGTTGTTGTTGTTCTTAATATTCACCAACCTGAAGGTATTTTGGCTAAAACATAACAGATTTCTTGGGACATACTACAAAATAAAATTGAAAATTGTCCTGAAATACTGTAGTGGAGGGAGAAGTTGAGAGGTGGGGGGTGGAGAGAGAGGAAGAATAAGTGATTATTTTACAGTAAATATTTTGGATGTGTAAAGCTGCATGGTTTTGTTCCCACTGGAGTGTTTTGGTTTAAGTATCTTTTTTACTTAGTATACTGTCTTTGTAAAGGTCATATTTTACCTTGGTAAACATTGTTCCTTATGTTTGTAATACCAACTGGAATGCAAACTTTCTTCCTCATACAAACAATCTGCATAGCATTTTAATTGAATATAATACAGGACAGGCTGCTAACCACTAAGGGGGCAGTATTACATATGTATTTAAACTTGAAGCAAAACCAAATCAAAGCAAACAAAAAGCAATGGATAAAAATACTAAATATATAGATACATATATTTTTGGAAAAAATATAATTTCAAAATAACATTTTTTTTCCTTCCAAACTCCTCCCAATAAAAGAAATAAGAAGAGTCTGAAAGATAAAACACTATTAATTTCTGATTAGTAATTATCTGCTGTCCAATTTCCCAGCTCTTTCATTTGTTTTGGATCTAGGAATGGTGTCTGCACTTTCAGGTTGATGAGCTAATGGAAAACACAACCATGGGAAAATAAAATCAAATAATAATGAAAAAAAAAAAATACTGTTTCTGTTGAATCACCTTGACAAAGTGGATAAAGTGGATAAACCACAGAGGATTGACTCAAAGAAAATTCACAGGTGGGATTGAGCTAGGCCACTCTTGGTCTCAGACAGATATTCTCAACTAGAACAAATTCAGAAAACTACCTGACAGTTTAGACCACAGTTTTTCACCTGCACAGCTGATTCAGTACAACAGTTATCTGTCAGGGCAATTTAGGGAACTAGAAAGATAACAAGACTGCTAATCAAAATGTGTAAATGTAGAACCATTATCCTCTAGCTTGGGCTAAATGCACTAGTACATAGTGTTTGTTTCTCTTTTGCTCTGTTTGCTTATATAATTCCCTCCTTACATGTGTATTGAAGTCTCTTACATTCAGGTCAGATGGATAAGAGTACTTTGGCATTGCAAACACATTGTGCAAGCACTGCAACAGTATGCAAAGGAATCTGTTTTATTCAGGGCAAGTATAAATTGTTAAAAAGGAAAGGCAAAGAATACTGAGGTCAGGGTGGTAGATTTCATAGTATCAACTGGTCAAAACTAAATAAATTGTCTATAATAAATGGGATACTCAGAACACTACAAAGGTGAGAAATGGGTCTTTGCACCTAATATCTGTATCACCAGTATTAGGCACTGCCCCATTTGACTTCCTTGCCTCAACATCCGGCTGTAGTTTTGAGTGTTTGAGTACAACTATGAAAAATGGCCTGCCATTGTTCTCCAAATCCTACATTGTTCATTGTAGGCTTATTAAACACCACCACTACTCATGTATAGAACTGTTAGTTAAACAGATATATTTGCACTACTCTTATATTCTCTGGTTTCTCTGCAGAAAAGCAAATAGGAATATATATACTCAGTTTCTATAGAAAACAATTTCTATACAAACACATATAGACTTGATTCCAGCCGCATTAATTCCTGTGATATCAAACGCTGCTCATTTTAAGCGCTGGCATTCTCAGGAGCCAGATGAATTTTTGTACAGATTAAACAGCAGCAGAAAGGATAGAGGTGTGGGATGTGTGGAGAAAGGAGTCATTTCCATTCAGCAAGCCTCCCACTTGTTACTGAAAAACTGTCTATATTGGGCTTGGAGAATGCAGTGGAAAGAATTCAGGGGATAGCTTGTGTATATTTCAGCAGAAATGCATGAGTCAGTTAATTCCAATCTACACTGATTGTCTCAGTGGAAAGTATTATCAGACACATCAATATGCACAGTTTTTAAGACAACACTTGGAAGAGGCACATAGGAATGTCTCATAAGAGTTATCACCCACCCTTTTCAATTAGTGGAGCCACCGTACTGATTTATACTGGCTGAAGGCTTGCTAACTAGGGACCCAAAGGATACTTGTGCCTAATTTAGAAAAGAACTGTTCACTTTAAATATATATACCTATATATATACCTGTATACTATTTTTAAACAACCACGTAAAGTCTTACAGGAAGGATGGCACTGTGCAGTTTTGTATGTTTGAAAATCAGGCTGTACAAATCCATTTATTTCTTAAACTTAGTTTCCTCATGACATTTCCATAAAAAAGGCATGCTAAATGTCAGAGAAAAATGATGGAGTACCATTTGGGGGGAGAAAGTATTTTTATATGTATTTTTGAATGAAAACTCATTAAATATATATATATATAAAATCAAAAGTGTCTTATTCTATTTTCAATAGAATAAGTTATTGTGTAGAAAAGCATGGTTGTCCATCTGGCTCTGCTTCACTTTAAAGGGAGGTGTCAGGAGTTCTAGAGGTGACGTAACATCAATAGAAAAGTTCTTAATCTATTAAGCTATGTTAAAACCATCATGTTGGACTTAGTTAAACATTTATAGAATGACCAATTTTTTTGTCCTCCAGATGCTCCAGTGTTTTCCATATAAATTATGACTTTATTCCAGCAATATTTCAGCTATGAATATAGCTTGGTGGATTGGACTATGTTTGATAGCATAGGGAAAGACTGAGAAGCAATTAACAAAATATATGTTAATATATATATATATATAGCCTTGTATAAAAACGGTGAGCAAGTTATCTGATAAAACTTTAGTACAGTTTATTTATTTACTCATTAATTTTATATAAGAATTGTTAATGCATTGGATAGCATCTCATGGCTAAATTTCCACCTTTTCTCTCTTTTTCTTTTTCCCCATTGATTAATAGTCAAAGCCTTTTCTATTGTTTCCAGCTAAGAATGTCAGTCTTTTGACTGCAAGATATCATTTGTTATTTTCAATGTACCTTAGCCCAAGGTCATACTGACCTCATGTAAATTTCACTTGAAGGACTAATGGCTGTTAACAATAGATCTCCAGTGCATTTGCTTCTGCATCAACTTTTATTTTTTGGCATTATGTGAAAAGCATTTCAAAAGTATAAGTAAAAACCATCAGTTTCAACAGAAATAATGACCCCATTTGCCATGGAAACTAACGGACTTTATGAAAATGCACTGAGCTGTTTTTCATAGTGAGGTTAAATTATTCTAAAAATAGGACTAGTGCTTGGTGTTAGCTAGCCAAGTTGCATAGATTTTACTTTCTGAGCCTCTTCAAGCAAAATATAAACAATTATGAATATTTTGAGGGGTTTAGAAAATCAACAGCTGAATTCCTTTTATTCAATAATTCTTTTTTGAAGATAGAAGGAAAAAATCAAAAAAAAACAATGATTTTATATAACAGCAGATGGTCAGTATAAGTAAACAGATGAAATTTAAAATGACATTTAAAATGAGTCTGTAAGAAAGTTATAATAAATAATTTCTACAACACACCCTTTCCTTTCCTTTCCTGAAATACACTGAGGGTGTGCTCAATTACACTGTCAATGTCACCAGTGAAGATATTAAACAATCACAGTCCCAGTATGGACCCCTGAGGGACACCACTCATCACTGGTCTCTACTTGGGCATTGAGCTCTGTAGTGGTTTTACTCAGCTGGGCAGCTGAGCTCCACCACAACCACTCTCTCACTCCCCCTCCTCAAAGGGAAAGGAAGAGAAAATATGATGAAAAAGACATAAGGGTTTGGATAAGGATGGGGAGATCACTCATTAATTATTAGCACAGACAAAACAGACTCAGAACAAGGAGATAAATATAATTTATGACCTATCACTAACAAGCTAGAACAGTGAGAAATTAAAAGCAAACTAAAAACACCTTACCACCCACCCACCCTCTTCTACCTTCTCCCCCTGAGTAGTGCAGGGGAAAGGGAAATGTGGGCTGCGGTCAGTCCCTAACACTCCATCTTTGCCACTCCTTCACAGTCACTCTCTTTCCCTGCTCCTTTGTGAGGTCCCTCCCATGGGATGCCATCCTTCCCAAACTGATCCTGTTTGGGCTTCCCACAGGCAGCAACTCTTCAAGAACTGCTCCAAATATGGGTCCGTACCACGGGGTCCATCCGTCAGGAGCAAACTGCTCCAACCTGGGTCTCCCACGGGCAGCAGTTCCTCCCAGACCACCTGCTCCTGCAGGGGATCTCCATGGGCTGCAGCCTTCTCCAAGCCACATCCACCTGCTCCATCGGAGGCTCCTCCACAGGCTCCATCATGGAGATCTGCTCCATGTGGAACCATGGGCTGCAGGGAGACAGCCTGTTCCACCAGGGGCCTCTCCACAGGCCACAGGGGAACTTCTGCTCCATGACGGGAGCACCTCCTGCCCTCCTTCTGCACTGACCTTGGTGTCTACAGGGCTGTTTATCATTCCTTGTTCTTCCAGCTGCTTTTGTACAGCAGTTTTTTTTCCCTTTCTTAAATATGATCTCACAGAGGTGCAAACAACATCACTTTCTGGAACACAAGTCTTATGAGTGGCAGAAGGAAATAGGGTTGTTTAGTCTGGAGAAGAGAAGGCTCAGGGGAGACCTTATTGCTCTCTACAACTACCTGAAAGGAACGAGTGGGGAGCTGGGGGGTCAGCCTCTTCTTGAAGATAGTGATAGTACTAGAGGGAATGGCCTCAAGTTGCACCAGGGGAGGCTTAGGTTGGAAATGAGGAGACACTTCTCAGAAAGAGTTGTCAGGCATTGGAATGGGTTGCCCAGGGAGCTTGTGGAGTTCCTGGGGGTGTTTAACGAAAGGTTGGATGTGGTGCTTAGGGACATGGTTAAGTGGATGACATTGGTGGTAGGTTGGACCAGATGATCTTGAAGGTCTTTTCCAACCTTAATAATTCTATGAATCCATGATTCTATGACTTATTGGCTCTGCTCTGCCAGTGGTGGGTCCCTCTTGGAGCTGGCTGAAACTGGCTCTTATCTAATATAGGGCAGCTTCTAGATATTTCTCACAGAAGCTACCCCTGCAGACCCCCTACTACCAAAACCTTGACATGTAAACCCAAACAAATAGCCTGATGATCTCTTTCATTACTAGAGCTCTAACAGCAACGTACAGTTTTCAGGAATAAAGAGGCCACCCCTGCAGCACCCCTGCTACCAAACCCTTGCTACGTAAACCCAGTACACTTATCCACTGAACAGTCCATCTATCAAATACATGCTTCCTAAATTTAGACACAAGGATATTGCTTGGGACCTTATCAAAGGCTTTGCATGAGTCAAGGTAGTATCAAGGTAGATTACATCAGCTGCTCTTCCCTCATGCTATTCACTCATGCTTTCACTCTGTTATAGAAGGCCACTGTGTCAGTCAGGTATGACTTGGCCTTTGTCATGTTTGCTGCCTCCATTTGCCTCCTTGTTCTCTATACGCCTTCACATGGTTTGCAGGAAGATCTGCTCCATGACCTTACTGGGCAAAGGAGTGAATCTAAACAATTTGTAATTAATTGGGTTCTCTTTTTAACTCTTTAAAAATGTGCTATATGTCCCCTTTTGCAGTCACTGGGGACCTCACCTAACTGCCATGACTTTTCAAATATGTTCAATAGTGGCCCAGCATATTCATCTGCTAGCTCTCTCAAGATGCTGGCATGCATATATTGAGGTCAATGGACTTGACTCGACCAGACTAGACTAGACTAGACTAGACTAGAGTAGTTCATTTGGAAGGGACCTTCAAAGATCATCAAGTCCAACCTACTGACCAGTTCAGAGCTAACCAAAAGTTAAAGCATATTAATGAGGACATTATACAAATGTCTCTTGAACACCGACAGTCATGGGACATCAACCACTTGTCTAGAAAGATTTTTCCAATATTTCACTACCCTCACAGTAAAGATATTTTTTCCTAATGTATAGATTGAACCTACTCTGGCACAGCTTTGTGCCATTCCCACATGTCCTATCATTGGTTACCAGGAAGAAGAGAGCGGTGCCTGCCTCTCCACTTCCCCTCTTCAGGAAGATGTAGGGAGAAAAGAGGTTACCTACTATCCTTCTTTTTTCCAGACTAGTCAAAAACAGTGTCTGCAGCCTCTCCTCATAGGACATGCTATCCAGCCCTTTTAACATCTTTATAGCTCTCTTCTGGAAGTATTCAAGTAATTATACATTTTAATTTTTGAAAGCCTGAATTTTACACAATATTGAAAGTAAGGCTGTTCCAATGTTAAATATAGTGGGAGAATTATCTTTTTTGACTGGATGGATATGTTATGTTTAATACACTCCAAAATGCAGTTTGCTCTCTTGGTTGCCAGCACACATTGCTGACTAGTGTTGAGCATACTGTAGGCCAGCATCCCCAGATCCCTTTCTGCTGAGCTGCTTTCTAGCCATTCATCTCCAAATCTGTACCTGTGTCTGCATTACTCTGTCCCAGGTGTAGAAAGCATTTCTGTCCCAGGTGTAGAAAGCATTTACTTTTGTTAAACATCATGCTATTGATTATCACCCAATGCTCTAATAGATCTAGATCCCTCAATAAGTCCTCCTGTCCCTCCAGGGAGTCAACAGCATGTTCCAGTTTAGTATCTTCAGCAAACTTGCTAAGGATGTATTTCACTCCTGCATCCAGATCATTAACAAAAAATTTTGAACAGTACTGGCATGAGAATGGAGCACTGGAGAACCTGCTTTCAGTTAGATGTAGGAGAATCTACTTTCAGTTAGATGTAGCCTCATTCACTGTCATCGAGCCAGTATCACCCATCATAATGTGAACTTGTTTATCTCACAGTTGGACAATTTTTCCAGAAGGAAGTCATGAGGGACAGTATCAAAGGCTTACTAAAATCCAGAAAGATTATATCCACCACCTTCCCTTCATCCACCAAGTGGGAGACCTTATAATAGGAGATCAAATTACTAAGGCAGTATTTCCCTTGGTGAACCCATGCCTAATAACAGTTTTGTTCTTTAACTGACTTTCAATAACCTACATTATAATCTTTTTATTTCCAGGGACTGAGGTTAGACTAACAGGTCTGTAGTTTCCTGGGTCATCTTTAGCAAACCTTGAGATGGGTAGATGGATATAATGTTGGCTAGCTTTCAGTCAGCAGGGACCTCCCCAGACTGCCATGACCTTTGGTAAATTGTTGAGAAGTGTCCAGCAATAATGTCTGCTAACTCATTCAGAACACTAGGGAGATGCTGTCAGGCCCAATCAACTTATGAAAGTTAACCTGATATAACTATTTTCTTACAATTTCAGTGGTCACAGATGGAAAGTTACTGTTTTCCCAGTCATGGACCTTCAACTCTGAGGACTGGGTAGCCCAAGATCTGACTTTACTATTAAAATCTGAGGGAAAAAAAAAAAAAAAAAAAAAAAAAAAAAAAAAAGCATTAAATGACTCTGCATTTTCCTCTTCCTTACTTGTTAGGTGCTCCAAGTATCAGTCAAATATTTCTCTTTGACCTCTTCTAGCTGTTGACATATTTGAAATATATATATATATAATTATTCTCTTACTCCAGAGTGGCCAGTGTCACCTGAAGTTGAGCTTTGGCTTTTCTTTTTTTCTCCCTGCAGATGTGAACTTTAGTTCCATACTCTCTCTGCAAAGCCAAACCTTATTTCCAGACATCATGTACTTTCTTTTTCTGCCCTACTTCCAGGAGTTTCCTGTTTATCCAGGCTGGTCTTCTGCCCAGCTTCCCTGACTTACCCACACAGTGGGATTGCCTGCCCCAGTACCTTTTAAAACATGGTTCTTGTAAAATGACCATCTCTTATGGACCCCTAAACCCTCTAAAGCAAGGTGAATTTATTCATATTCTTTTTCCTTCCATGGTCTCAAATCTGATCATCTCTTTCAATGGGTGAAACTTTCTCCAGTTCCTGCCTTGAGATTCTGTGACATGGGAGATATGAAAGGAACAGAAGACAGTAAACTGAGGCAAAGAAGTTTTGAATACTTCAGCCTTCTCCATGACAGCTGTAGTGAGGTCTTCTGTCTCACTCGTTGCAGGGGTGGGGTTGGGGAGATCACAATTTCTTTTATCTTTCTTTATGTAGCTGTCAAAATGCTTCTTCTTATTCTTCACATCCCTACCAAGTATACCTCTAGCTGTGCCTTGCCTTTGCTCCTTATTAACATATTAGAAAGAATCCAGAATAGGACCACAAAGATGATCAAAGGGCTAGAGTACCTCTCCTATGAAGACAGGCTGAGAAAGTTGGAACTGTTCAGCCTGGAGAAGAGAAGGCTCCAGGGAGACCTCATTGCAGCCTTTCAGTAGTTCTAGGGGACTTATAGGAAACCTGGGGAGGGACAATTTTGTGAAAAGTGAAAAGGTTCTTTGTGAAATTCTTCCATGCAGCTTGTTCTCAACACCTTACTTTGCATCAAAACAATAAAGAAGAATTTTATTAGGCTACAGAGCATCTAAAAGTTAAGTACTGTCTGGATAATATCCCAGTGCTTCAGTATCTCTACGGATTTCAATAGTAGTGATCCCATGGAAGAGAATTCTATGCATAAGACAGGCTGAAATGTTGCTTTTACTTTAAAAATTTACCTTTGTGGTGGTGATAAAAGAAATAAAATAAAATGAAATAAAAATAAAAATGCTTCTAGTCACATTCCATTGTATATTTATGCAGCATAAACTGATTAATGTATCTGTCAAAGTACACTTAATCTAAGCTCTGAGATGTGCAGTTTAGCAGCTCAAATCTACAAAACCTGCAGAAAGTAGTAAATCTCAGAAACGTGGACAGAATTTGCCCTAAAGGACACTTAAAGGATGAAAAGAGATGAAGTGATAGCTAAGGAATTTTTACCGTTTAAAAGGTGTACCATCAGAAAATTATTGTGCTTTATCTATGGAAAACTTCAAATTTTCAGAATGAGTTAAAAAATGATCAAATGTTTTTCCTGTTTAGGTTCCGGATATATGCACTAACATTTGTCCACGCCTTTTTTGAACATGATACTCTGTGGAAGACATATTTAGGAGGATATTAGGAGGATATTTTACATGACCAGAACTTGAATCTGGCCCTGAATCACTGAACAAAATAGTGTTCTTTCAACAGATCAGTAATTTAATTTGTTACATTCATTTAATTTAACTATTCAAATGGAAATTGGGCATAGTTATCTTTTAGACCCTGACTTTGCACCTTTGGTCCACAAATTGATGCTTGGTAAGGATGACAATTATTCTAACCAAAAGGATGTAATACATGCTAAGCTAGTCAGTTTTACTTCTTACAGCACTAAAATCTTCACAGAACTACAATGAGGTTTGGCAGTTTGTCACCTGGCATGCCTTGCTCTGAAGAGACAGTCTGAAATGAGAATCAGCAAAGAAATAGTCTTAACCAAATGAAAAAAAAAAAAAAAAAAAAAAAAAAATGAAGTCTTGTTACACAAACAGTTAACACTTGTGCATTTTGACCGTTCTACACCAGAACCCTCATAAAACAATAAAGCTGGTCTTGACTGTCCTGATCTGTAATGCTTTCAATAATAGAATCAAAGAATGATTTGCATTGGAAAGGACGTTAAAAAACATCTAATTCTTACCCCCCTGTCATGGACAGGGACACCTGCCACTAGACCAGGTTTCTCAAAGTCCCATCCAACCTAGCCTTAAGCATTTCCAGGGATGGGTCATCTACAATTTCTCTGGGCAACCTATTCCAGTGCCTCACCACACTCACAGTAAAGAATTTCTTCCTTACATCTAATCTAAATGTACTTTTTTAGCTTAAAACCATTCATTATTCCTTGTCCTATCACTACACTGCCTGACAAAGTGTCCCTCTCCACCTTACCTCTTCAGATATTGGAAAGTCAGTATAAGGTCTCCCTGGAGCCTCCTCTTCTCCATGCTGAACAGCCCCAACCTTCTCAGCCTTTCTTTGCAGAAGAGGTCTTCCAGCCAATTGATCATCTTCGTGTCACAGCTTCCTCTTAGAAAAAGCAATTAACATAAGAACAGAATTAAACAACAATAAGTACAGTCAACCACTGCTCTGCTTTAGCATTCTATGTTTATTATTGATCTGGATTTCTTTCTCAATTCTGTTTTGATAGTGGTACGTGATGTCTGAAACTTTAAAGTTCACACGCGGGCAAAAATAAACAAAAGTAAACAAAATCCTACTCATTGATACCAAAGTTTCTCTAGATTTAAGAAGAAGCAAGTGACAAAATTGCAGATTTTGTTTTTTCTGTGGCTGTACTGTTCTCTCTGTTACCTGGATGTGGTCTCAGTTGTGAGGTCTACAGTTCTTATTGAAGTGTTGTCTTCTGTAGTTAATTCATTTGCATCATAGGTACTGAAGAGTATGATTAGCAACATGTTTTGAGCATAATTTAAAGTATTTTCCAAGCCAGTGGATATTTGAAAATGTTTATTTATATTAAATTAAGATTTATTATTCTATTATATATTTATATATAACTGCTGTTAGTTTACAGAAGCTCTCCATAACATCTTTTCCTCAGAGTGTCCTATATCCTACATGCTCCACTGGATATAAAGTGACTACTTCAGATACAGACCTTCATACCTCAGAGGAAAATGCCCCTTTATTCTTTGGTGACACTGGATGTGACTAATTTGCAAGGCAAATGCAATTGTGTTGGGAATCTCAGTCTTTTTCCATAACGAACCAGCCATATCACAGGACCTACTGAAGCCAAGCATGCTGCCATTTCTTAAATCTGTTTCTTTTGTTGTTGTTGTTTGTCTGTTTGTTTTCCCTGGTGAAATCTAGCAGAACATATAGAAGAAAGAAATGAAATTTGGTCATCTGAGTCTCATCTTGAACTTTCAGTCAAAATTAAGTCAGATGAGTATTCTGAGCTGTTAGTGGATAATTGTGTATTATCCACTGCATTTCCAAAATGCAATAGCATTTTGGAAATGTCCTTTGGAGATCAAATATCAGTTGGTGATGTGGCTACTCACATAGAAAGTGTAAACTAATTCCAGATTTCTGGCTGAATTGTAGTGATTTGTCAAAATTATTTAGCACACCATACATCTGAGCAAAACCAACCTGAGAACAGTCAACTGGCTAAACACTAGAGTCAAGTCTTGGCAGCATGCAAATGCTGTAACTTGACAGAGGTAAGGTATATCATACAAAGAGACTGAGAGCTCTTACTTTAAGAACAACTAGCAATTACTGATAAAGTTCACTGCAGAACCTTAAAATGTCTCTAGATATTTGACCAGAAAGTAAAGTTTGTTTAAAATCTTTTCTTGTTTCCACCAAGGACATGCCTATTATGTTTTCAGTTGCCATATTTCCCTATACATAACATGAATGATAGTTGACAATTATGTAAAATATTAGTAAATGCAAGTGAACTTAGGAAAGCCCACAGCCGATATGCACAAAATAGAACCAACGGAAACACTTAAGCTATGTCAACAGTCTACACATTTTCTGAAATAGGAAGGGTTGCTGGGAAAAAGAGGGAGATGAAAATTAAGCTCCTTTGTTACTAACCAAGCACCTCAACCATACTCTTGCTGAATTGCAATGATTATTTTTCTTCCTCTTACTGTGGGATTTATTAGTGAAAATCTGATCTTTGTTAACACACTTCAGAGAGAGATGAAATAAATATATTTTTGTTGCTCTGTTATGGTCAAGTGGGTTGATGTTCCATTACATAACACTATTGTGTTTTCATTAGGCCACTTTGATGGTTTTAGGTACTTTCAATTCTCACAAATAATAAGGTACTGTTTAAAAACTCACAGTGAAGTCTGGCATATAAAGTATTCCTAGTAAAACTAGTTGAAAAATTATGCCAAAATAAATATATTGGGGAAAAAAAAAAAAATGATTTGCTGAAATTGATTTTTTTTTCCACAAAATGTTTTTTATTATAATCTTTGAAACTGATTTTTTTTTTTTTTTTTTTTTTAATATTTGGGATAGGAGAAATTTCAGAGTCCCTTTTTGAATGCCAAATATATTAGAATAAAAGTGAAATGTTCAATAGAGAAGTTTGGAAATTTCTCTGTGCCCAAGTCAGCAAGGAAAACTTTGGACCATTCAGATAGTGTTACAATTTTGGAGAGGTGTTAGAAAAGGACCGCGTACATTGTGACAGAGAACTACAGAGTAGTAAGTGTTACATATTTAAAAAAAAAAAAAAAAAAAAAAAAAGCATGTGTCATGTTGTATCCTATCATAAGTGTAGCCTAGATACTTCTTTACAAAGCTGTTAATCTGTGGTGGAAAACAACCTCTGTATTCTGCAGAAAAATAGGATATTTAACATATACACAGTGATAACGACCACTGCATACAGGTTCTGTAAGTTCTGTTTGGTACAATATATGCATTCAACTTTTGTAGAAAAGTACTTTAATACTTTTTACTGTATATTAAAAATAGATAACATTTAAAGAAATTAAATAAGGAACATTATTTTATTGCACATTTCATTTCCAGTCTCTGAAGGTTACAAGGCTGGTCTAAGTGCAACTTGCACAGGTATTACTGAAACAGGAACCTTGCAATGCTGACAAGCTGCCATGCAGTATTATGTCTCTTCTGCTGCATATTTGAAATGACTGTCAGAAGCAATGAGAATTTAGCAATGAGAAATTGTTCCTCTATATGTTGCATAATGGGGCATTCATTTTTGGTGCCACACTTCTGAAGGAAATACTACTCTTTGTTTTAATAAAAGTGTACTGTGCAATAGGTGCATGTGTGCATCCAACTTTGTGTTGTGGAGACAGTGTGTTTGGCTTCAGAAGCCTGTCCAAAAGGTGAAGCCACAGACTGTGAAAACATCCAGCCTATCAGTCTAGATATAACTGAACACACAGGAACAATATCCAGTCAAGTAGATTTAAAATAACCATTAGTTATGCACATAGGTATATATTGAAACACCATTGATCTTTAAAACTTAGTATTTAAATTTGTGTTTTCTGACTGACCCTATTCTTGGGTAGTTCCCAAGACTGAAGTCCCATTTGACCTCAAAATGTTTTTATTCACCCAGCTATCCAGCATTAAGATATCGGATATCTTTAAGAATCACAGAATAAAGGAATCATCTATGTTGGAAGAGACCTACAAGATCACCTCGTCCAACCTATGACCTAACACTAACAAGTCCCCACTAAACCACTAAACCATATCACTAAGCTCTACATCTAAACATCTTTTAAAGACCTCCAGGAAAGGTGACAACCACTTCCCTGGGCAGCCTATTCCAGTGACTAACAACCCGTTCAGTAAAGAAGTTCTTCCTAAGATCCAACCTAAACCTCCCCTGGCACAACTTTAGCCCATTCCCCCTCGTCCTGTCACCAGGCACATGGGAGAACAGTCCAACCCCCACCTCGCTACAGCCTCCTTTCAGGAACCTATAGAGTGTGATAAGGTCACCCCTGAGCCTCCTCTTCTCCAGGCTAAACAGTCCCAGCTCCGTCAGCTGCACCTCATAAGACTTGTTCTCCAGACCCCTCACCAGCTTTGTCACCCTTCTCTGGACTCGCTCGAGCACCTCCATGTCCTTCTTGTAGCGAGGGGCCCAAAACTGAACACAGTACTCGAGGTGCAGCCTCACCAGAGCCGAGTACAGGGGGACAATCACTTCCCTAGTCCTGCTGGCCACACTGTTTCTTATGCAGGCCAGGATGCTGTTGGCCTTCTTGGCCACCTGAGCACACTGCTGACTCATATTCAGCGGACTATCAGCCAATACTCCCAGGTCCTTCTCTGCCAGGCAGTTTTCTAACCGCTCATCTCCCAGCCTGTAGTGCTACTTGGGGTTGTTGTTCCCCAGGTGCAGGACCCAGCACTTGGCCTTGTTGAACTTCATACCGTTGGCCTCGACCCATTGGTCCAGCCTATGCAGATCCTCCAACAAAGCGTTACTACCTTCGAGCAAATCAACACACTAACTTGGTGTCATCTTCAAACTTACTGAGGGTACACTCAATCCCCTCATCCATATCATCAACATAGATATTAAAGAGAACTGGCCCTAGTACTGAACCCTGAGGGACTCCCGTAGTGACCAGACTCCACCTGGATTTGACTCCATTCATCACAACTCTTTGGGCCTGGCTACCCAGCCAGATTTTAGCCCAACAAAACATATGCCAGTCCAGACCAAGAGCAGCCAGTTTCTTGAGGAGAATGTTGTGGGAAATGGTGTCAAAAGCCTTACTGAAGTCAAGGTAGACCACATCCACAGCCTTTCCATTATCCACCAAGTGCATCACTTTGTCAAAGAAGGAGATAAGATTTGTTGAGCAGGACCTGCTTTTCACAGACCCATGCTGACTGGGCCTGATCATCTGGTTGCCCTGCAAGTACCATGTGATGACACTCAAGATAATCTGCTTCATGAGCTTCCCTGGCACTGAGGTTAAACTAACAGGCCTATAGTTCCCCAGGTCTACCCTCCGGCCCTTCCTGTAGATGGGTGTCACGTTTGCTAGCTGCCAGTTGACAGCCTTTCATGAGCCTTTGCCCCTTTATCAGAAGAGGAAAAAAAAAAAAAAAAAAAAAAAAAGGAAAAAAAGGGGCAGGGGCAGGGGCAGGGGCAGGGGCAGGGCAGGGCAGAGAAGAGAAAAAGAAGAGAAGAGAAGAGAAGAGAAGAGAAGAGAAGAGAAGAGAAGAG
>NC_048893.1:145973032-145989244 GCF_011077185.1 Oxyura jamaicensis | reverse complement strand
GACTTGTTCTCCAGGCCCCTCACCAGCTTCGTAGCCCTTCTCTGGACACGCTCGAGCACCTCCATGTCCCTCTTGTAGTGAGGGGCCCAAAACTGAACACAGTACTCGAGGTGCGGCCTCACCAGAGCCGAGTACAGGGGGACGATCACCTCCCTGGCCCTGTTGGCCACACTGTTTCTTATGCAGGCCAGGATGCTGTTGGCCTTCTTGGCCACCTGAGCACACTGCTGGCTCATATTCAGCCGACTATCAACCATCACTCCCAGGTCCTTCTCTGCCAGGCAGCTCTCCAACCACTCATCTCCCAGCCTGTAGCTCTGCTTGGGGTTGTTGCGCCCCAGGTGCAGGACCCGGCACTTGGCCTTGTGGAACTTCATGCAGTTGACCTCGGCCCATCGGTCCAGCCTATCCAGATCCTCCTGCAGAGCCTTCCTACCCTCGAGGAGATCAACACACGTACCTAACTTGGTGTCACCTGCAAACTCACTGAGGGTGCACTCAATGCCCTCATCCAGATCATTAATGAAGATATTGAAGAGGACCGGCCCCAGCACCAAGCCCTGGGGGACTCCACTAGTGACCGGCCTCCAACTGGATTTGACTTCATTTACCACGACTCTTTGGGCCCGGCTATCCAGCCAGTTTCTAACCCAACGAAGCGTGTGCCAGTCCAAGCCAAGAGCAGCCAGTTTCTTGAGGAGAATGCTGTGGGAAATGGTGTCAAAAGCCTTGCTGAAGTCAAGGTAGACCACATCCACAGCTTTTCCCTCGTCCACCCAGCGCGTCACTTGGTCATAGAAGGAGATCAGGTTCGTCAAGCAGGACCTGCCCTTCATAAACCCATGCTGACTGGGCCGGATCGCCTGCTTGCCCTGCAAGTGCTGCGTGATGACTCTCGAGATAATCTGCTCCATGAGCTTCCCTGGCACTGAGGTCAAACTGACAGGCCTGTAGTTTCCCGGGTCAGTCCTCCAGCCCTTCTTGTAGATGGGCGTCACATTTGCTAGCCACCAGTCAACTGGGACCTCCCCCGATAGCCAGGACTGTTGATAAATGATGGAAAGCGGCTTGGCCAGCACCTCTGCCAGTTCTCTCAGTACCCTCGGGTGGATCCATCCGGCCCCCATCGACTTGTGCACATCCAAGTGCCATACCAGGTTCACCAGCCATTTCTTCATGGATAGTGAGGGCCACATTCTGCTCCCCATCCCCTTCCACCAGTTCAGGGTACTGGGTATCCAGAGAACCATCAGTATTGCCATTAAAGACTGAGGCGAAGATCTTATAAGAACTTCCTATGTTGTTCTCCACAGTTTTTTGCCTTTTTTTTTTTTTTTTTTTCCCCACAGATTTCTCCTTTTCCACCATACCACAATTTCTTCTGCAAGTCTTCTTTTGTTGTTGTTGTTGATTTTGTTTTATTTTTTCTCCCAAATTCTCTCTTGGTCGCTTACATCATTTGATAATTAAAAAATAGAAAAAAAAAAAAAAAAAAAAAGAAAAGAAGTTTGGTTCTCAAAAGAGATGTGGTTGTATTCTTAATAGTCATTTGTATACTTCATAGAGAGGAGTACATACTCCTGGAACAGAAAACTACATTTATTTAACACAAATGATGCATATATTTATTTTGTGCAGAAAATGGCTATATTTCTTTTGTTAGTGACTGTAATTACAGCAATGTAAGGTGTGAGCAAGTATATTTTGTTCTTGTAGCAGCACACAAAGTACATTCACTGATTCAAACATAATTACTACACTGACAGGCACAGATATAGCCCTGAACTCACCTGACAACTAAAATGGTTCCTGTCGCCATCAGCAAAATTAGAGCTCACACAGGAACCCACAAATAAAAATAAATCCTTAAAAATATCTTCTCTGAACATGCCTGGGCCATAAAAACAGCTTCTGAGATATCGACATATCTTAGAGGTGTTTCCTCCAAGGTCAGGCTCCAGGCATGTTGAGAGTATTTGGAAATCATTCCTGTTTTATACGGTCTCTGAGATTACAATAAAGGGCTTTCAAATTCTTTGTCTAATATTCTATGAAAGTGCACAAAATTGAAAACCTGTGAGAACATGAGTAAAAATATATATATATATATATTGTCCATCTTCTATTTTTGTAGAAACCAGTTGAGGAAATACTTGCTCAGTTCCATTTAAATATTACCTCTTGCAATTGAACAAACAAAACAAACAAAATTGCTAGAATACAAAGATTTAGCACAAAAAGCTGTGCTGAGACTGTAATACCTGTAAATGTTTACAGATCAGTACAACTTTGATAAATTTCCAGGAGTTGGATTTCATGATCCTTGTGGGTCCCTTCAAACTCAGGATATTCTATGATTCTATGAAATTAATTATTCATAATACAAGGAATATTATGTGTACATTCTGAAGAAGACCAAAAATGCTTAGATATGGAAATACAGGGGCAGCTTCTAGAATATAGTAAAAGTGTTTTCAGTAAACTGGTCTGAAAAAGGCATAAAAATGCATTAAAGAAACTGAACACCTGTAACCTTATCTTCAAGGAAAAATCATGGCAAAAATAATAGCAACCACTTATTAACAGTATCTGTCTGTCCCAACTGAAAAAAATGATTTTGATTAAGAGCTTAGATATTTTACAGTGTCTACCTTTGGAGTTTTGGCACCAAAACAGAAGTCTACGTTAGATGTCCTGGCTCCATTTAGAGAGATCTGCTCAGAATGGCTTCTATAACAACCAGAATCCTGAGCTAGGACACACCTGGAAACAGAATTTTTAGATTTAAACAAACAAACAAACAAACAAAACAAAACAACAACAACAACAAAACTTATCTTTAACTAACAAAAGATTCATGTATGATCTATTTGTACCTCCTCTGTAGTTAAACAGATAAGAATCTTATTTGGATCAGTTTTCAACCTATTGTAGGACATGTTTGAAAGATATGTGTGCAGATAAGAGGGCATTATAGGATCTGTGGTTCAGTTTCTTTGGAAATGGAGCAGTATGACAGGCTGAACCCAAGGGTTCAGCTTTCTAAGTTATTTTCCTTTCTTGAGTCCAAAGAGTTTATATTCACATCTTTAGCTTCTCAGGAGGAATTCCTAACCAGAGGAATAGGAATTGAAGCAATTGTTTCTCCTTCCACCCTTCCGTGATTAAGCTCTTCCACAGGGAAAAATAAAATAAAATAAAATAAAATAAAATAACTAAGCATTGGTTCTAACTGGTGGAGTCACCCCTGTAACTGAGTGGGGCTAAAAATCACAGAGAAGGTGTGCATATTTGAGACTAAGTTGTGTTTTTATACTGAGTGCAATAGCAATTACCGTCCATTTTTGAATCATTTTCTGACCAAAGAGGAATAAGGATCTCACTTGCAAGCACTGTGATTCATCATTGTTTTTCCATATTCCATCTCAAAAGTGTCTTTTTTTATTTATAAGTTCAAGGTTGTATTTAACTTTGACCATTGTTAACTGGAGAATTCATTGCTTTTTCCTTATGAGAATGTGTAAGTGATAAGATGCAGTATCTCTGAGGCTATAACTGCAGAGATTTCTTCAATTAAAGTCAGTAACTGTGTGATACAGTGGAAAAAAAAAAAAAAAAAAAAAAAAAAAAAAAAAAACTGTATCACAGCTCTCTTTGCACAAAATGCATGCAGGAGGAGAGTGGTTAATTCATTATATTATTCAGGATAGAAGCAATATTGAAAGACAGATGTCTGGTAATTTGCTTTGCTAATCCTTCCAGGGAAAATGTCAGAGCTGGTCAGCCTGAGGAATGGATCCAATTCTTTGAGATTTTTAATTAGAATTAAACAAAAACAACCAACCAACCAACAACAACCACCATCATCACCAACAACACAGTGGAATTTTTTTTGTTGTTGTCATTTTGTTTTTTAATAATCTTTTCATATCTTTTAATATCATTTATATTTTATAATCTTTATTTTTTTTCAAAATAATCCCTTGAAAATTGAGCATTTTATAGTCACATGATTATATCAGATATGTTTTGGCAGGAGGATATGCTACTGCCTCAGTATACAATTTTGCCAGTAATCATTTTAGTAGCCTTGGGCTTTTCTCCTAGTTACTAATCTATATAATAATATCTTTATTATTAGATTATGATAATGCAAGGAAATTCTTTGTTCTAGCTTAAGTCTGTGTGCTCTTTTTTATGTGAATTCCAATGTTTAATATAAATAAAGACATTGGTGAAGAAACAGAATGATATCTATGGACAGCAGAGTGGTGAACATGCAGCTGAAGATATCAATTTCTGAGTCAGTTCAAAACAGAATACAAATAATATCTGAGAAAGTAACTGAGAAAGCAAAAATTTTGACTGAAATATTGCGATGAAGTAATAAAGGCAGTGCAAAAATACCAATAACTGTGGAATAGAACTACCCAGTTCTTTTTCTAGCAAATGCCACATATACACTGCACATCTACCCAAGCAGCTTTTACAATATCTACCTGACAAGGGCCTTGCATACTGGCTTTGGGAGTAGTATTTAACTCCAGATGTATAATAAAAGAGTTCAAAAGTTTTTCGCTCATATGATAGTTTATATTTAAAGTTGCGTGTCCAAAGAACATTTCAGGTACAATTTTGAAACAGCCTCTGGAGGTGTTATTTTTCTTTACAAATATTATTGGGTTGATAATGCAGATGCCACAGTTCAGTGCATAATGTTGGATCAGAAGTTTTAAGACCAAGACACACAAACATAAAGAAACTGCTCAGTAATTCTTTTGGTATTGCTCAACTCAGCTGAATTTGAGTGTGTCTTTATCAGTGTTTTGCTTCAGATCATAGAATCATAGAATACCTTGGGTTGGAAGGGATCTTAAAGGTCATCCAGTTCCACCCCCCATACCATGGGCAGGGACACCTTCCACAAGACCAGGTTGCCCAGGTCCTCATCCAACCTGGTCATGAACACCTCCAAGGATGGGACTCTACTTCTCTAAGCAACCTGTTCCAGTGCCTCATCACCCTCTGAGTGAAGAGTTTCCTCCTAACATTCAATCTAAATCTCCCCTGTCCGGGTGTATGTGTCTGCCTGAGGAGGTTGTGGCCCCTTCAAATTTGTTTCAGCCTCAGCTTGGCAACTGTGGTGGGTGGACACCAGTTTTGTTTCAGTAGAAGGCTACTTCTTGTTGCTCCAAGAATGTGGTCCACCTTCTGTCCTTCCCTACACAGCTTCCCAAGCATACTGTTGTGCCCTGCTCTGGCTGCTGAACCATGCCCTGTTTACCCACCCTGTTCACCACGATCCTGGTCCCTTACCCTTCCTAGGAGCAGCTTTTGTACACACGGGAGTGGCTGCTGCTGCTCCTGGCCCTGTATGAACTTCCTTGACTGCTGTCATGAGGGCTGCCACCTCTTGGTGACTATATCTGCTCCCTGGGGTTGCCTCAGTGTAGGAACCCCCCTGCACATTGTGATCCTCTGTTCTGCTGCAGAATACATTTGCACCAGAGCTGATTGTCTCAGTGGGATCAGGGGTTCCTTTTCAAAGTGGATCCCCAAATGTCCTGACTTATCTTGCTTTGACTCACATTGAGAAGCAATCTTGGAGTGTGAGTACTAGAGTCCTTTTTCTATGAAATAGATAATCAAGATTTCTTCCCGGAGTGCATCTAATTCAAGCACTGATGGATTGTCAATCCTTCAAGTCAGGACACAGAAAATCCAAGCCACTTCAAATATAAATGCTAAAACTATAGATGTCAATTCCTTGACAGGAATTCTACTGGTCTGCTGCTACAAATCTGTGTCTTGCAAATTGACAAAGTATGCTATATAACATAAATCACCTCTGGACACCTGCTCCAGCCATTATCTTCAGCATTTCTTCAATTCTCTATTCTAGCATGGCTTGCCTTCTGGTTTTGAGTTGTCTCAGCTATAGGTAAGGCAATGTGAGTTTACGTTCTCAAGCCTGGACTAATAGTTTGCTGTCTCTCTTTGTATATAGCCTGCCTAATGAAAACAAAACAAAACAAAGTAAAACAAAAGCAGATTATATTTTGATGAAATTATTGTAATAATTTTGGTAATGTTATTGACAATTTGTTAATGATCTCAAGCCTGGAATGGGTATGAATTTCTTCATTATTTTCATTATATTCTCCTACTTCTTTCCAGGATAGTAAGTAGGAGAAGGTAGTCTAGAAGCTGCTTTGCACGCTCTCTGTAGCTCTTCACTGACCCATTGTAAGCTTAGTAGTATGCACAGTAATTTGCTTCTGTTAGTGAGAAAGTAAGGGATACCGACTGCTTGATCATGCAAGAAAAGAAGGAAAAGCCTGTGAAAATCCACCTAAAACAAAAATATTATTTGCCACAGTAGAACTGTGGGTGAACTGAGGACAAGAACTATAGATTTTTACAATATCAAAAATCACTTTCTTTTTTTAACCTCAAAACATCTTCTTTGTTCTGGAATTTAGATTGTGCATCATGGACAGAATCAGGCAAAGTCTTCTGCTGGAGCAAATTGTTCCTTTGAAATCAATGGAATTAAGTATATTGATATTCTTAAAATTGGAGGTACATATAAATTTGATATCATTTTGATATAATCAGCAGAAAGACCAACAAGGGAAGCATCCTGGTGGGGGTCTGTTATAGACTGCCAAACCAGGATGAGGGGACGGATGAGGAGTTCTACAGACAGCTGGCAGAAGTTGCGAAATCGTCAGCGCTTGTTCTTGTGGGGGACTTTAACTTCCCAGACATATCCTGGAAACACAACATAGCCCAGAGAAAGCAGTCCAGGAGGTTTCTGGAGAGCGTGGAAGATAACTTCCTGACGCAGCTGGTTGGCGAGCCTACCAGGGGAGGTGCCCTGCTAGACCTTCTCTTCACTAACAGAGAAGGACTGGTGGGAGACGTGTTGGTCGGGGGCTGTCTTGGGCAGAGTGACCACAAAATGGTAGAGTTCTCGATACTTGGCGAAGTCAGGAAGGGGATCAATAAAACTGCTGTCTTGGACTTCTGGAGGGCTGACTTTGGGCTGTTCAAGACACTGGTTGGCAGAGTCCCTTGGGAGGCGGTACTGAAAGACAGAGGAGCCCAGGAGGGCTGGGCGCTCTTC
Source organism: Oxyura jamaicensis (assembly GCF_011077185.1). Classification (NCBI taxonomy): domain Eukaryota; kingdom Metazoa; phylum Chordata; class Aves; order Anseriformes; family Anatidae; genus Oxyura; species Oxyura jamaicensis. Next base: position 145,982,115 of record NC_048893.1, on the reverse strand, counting down.
AAGAAAGAAATCTTAATGGCTCAGGAGCGGTCTGTCCTCACTTGCCCAAAGACGAGCCGGCGTGGAAGAAGACCGTCCTGGCTGAGCAGAGAGCTGTGGCTCAAGCTTAGGAAAAAAAAAAAAAAAAAAAAAAAAAAAAAAAGAGGGTTTATAATCTTTGGAAAAGAGGGTGGGCCACTCAGGGGGACTACAAGGATGCTGCGAGGCGGTGCAGGGACATGGCCAAATGGCCAAATGTCCAATGGCCAATGGCCAAAGCTCATCTGGAGCTCAATCTGGCCACTGCTGTTAAGGACAACAAAAAATGTTTTTACAAATACATCAACACAAAAAGGAGGACTAAGGAGAATCTCCACCCTCTACTGGATGTGGGGGGAAACTTAGTAACCAGAGATGAGGAAAAAGCTGAGGTGTTTAACGCCTTCTTTGCCTCAGTCTTTAACAGCAAAACCAGTTGTTCTCCCAGTACCCTGAGCTGGTTGAAGGGGATGAAGAGCAGAATGTCGCCCCCACAATCCACGAGGAAATGGTTGGCGACCTGCTACAGCATTTGGATGCACGCAAGTCGATGGGGCCGGATGGGATTCACCCGAGGGTACTGAGGGAACTGGCGGAGGAGCTGACCAAGCTGCTTTCCATCATTTATCGTCAGTCCTGGCTATCGGGGGAGGTCCCAGTTGACTGGCGGCTAGCAAACATGACACCCATCTACAAGAAGGGCCGGAGGGTAGACCCGGGGAACTATAGGCCTGTTAATTTACCATCAGTGCCAGGGAAGCTCATGGAGCAGATTATCTTGGGTATCATCATGCGGCAGTTGCAGGGCAAGCAGGCGATCAGGCCTAGTCAGCATGGGTTTACAAGGGCAGTTCCTGCTTGACGAACCTGATCTCCTTCTATGACAAGGTGACACGCTTAGTGGATGAGGGAAAGGCTGTGGACGTGGTCTACCTTGACTTCAGTAAGGCATTTGACACCGTTCCCCCCAGCATTCTCCTCAGAAAACTGGCTGCTCATGGCTTGGACTGGCATACACTTCGTTGGGTTAAGAGCTGTCTGGATGGCCGGGCCCAGAGAATTGTGGTGAATGGAGTCAAATCCAGTTGGAGGCCGGTCACCAGTGGAGTCCCCCAGGGCTCGGTACCGGGACCAGTCCTCTTTAACATCTTCATCAATGATCTGGATGAGGGGATCAAGTGCGCCCTCAGCAAGTTTGCAGACGACACCAAGTTAGGTGCGTGTGTCGATCTGCTCGAGGGTAGGAAGGCTCTGCAGGAGGATCTGGATAGGCTGGACCTATGGGCCAAGGCCAACGGTATGAAATTCAACAAGGCCAAGTGCCGGGTCCTGCACCTGGGGCGCAAAAACCCCAAGCAGAGCTACAGGCTGGGAGATGTGTGGTTAGAAAGCTGCCTGGCAGAGAAGAACCTGGGAGTAGTGGTTGACAGTCAGCTGAATATGAGCCAGCAGTGTGTTCAGGTGGCCAAGAAGGCCATCAGCATCCTGGCTTGCATTAGAAACAGCGTGGCCAGCAGGTCCAGGGAAGTGATTGTCCCCCTGTACTCGGCTCTGGTGAGGCCGCACCTCGAGTACTGTGTTCAGTTTTGGGCCCCTCGCTACAAGAAGGACATCGAGGTGCTTGAGCGGGTCCAAAGAAGGGCTATGAAGCTGGTGAATGGTCTGGAGAACAAGTCTTACGAGGAGCGGCTAAGGGAGCTGGGGCTGTTTAGCCTGGAGAAGAGGAGGCTCAGGAGTGACCTTATTGCACTCTACAGGTACCTGAAGGGAGGCTGTAGCGAGGTGGGGGTTGGTCTATTCTCCCACGTGCCTGGTGACAAGACGAGGGGGAATGGGCTTAAGTTGCACCAGGGGAGGTTTAGGTTGGATATGAGGAAGAACTTCTTTACTGAACGGGTTGTTAGTCACTGGAATAGGCTGCCCAGGGAAGTGGTGGAGTCACCATCCCTGGAGGTCTTTAAAAGACGTTTAGATGTAGAGCTTAGGGATATGGTTTAGTGGAGGACTTGTTATTGTTAGGTCAGAGGTTGGACTCGGTGATCTTGGAGGTCTCTTCCAACCTAGACTATTCTGTGATTCTGTGATTCTGTGATTTTAGAATGTGAGCAGAGATTTTTTTCCCTAATTTTATAAATTTATTTCTAGGATATCCTTCTGCATTTTTAATATTGCTGAAGACTATGGAGAGTAACATTAAAGACTATGACATTATAGTCCCATGAAATGTTTCCATCTATTACTCTTGCTTTAAAGCTGCAAGCTATTTACATAATTATTTTGTCAATCCAGCAACAGCTTTTCCTTCCCAAATGTAATACATTGAGTACTCATGATTCATGTTTCACTCTACAAAAGCTAAAAAGAGAGATAAATTGCATCCAGTTGTAGGCTGAGCTGGAGCTGATTTTGAGGTTTGTAAGGAAACTTATTTTAAATGCAATAGGGTGTAGTTTCAGGCTGGCAGATCCTAAAAATGGTCTATTACTTCATGTATTCATTTTGAAAAGTTACAGTAACATTTAGAGCAATTTATGTGCACTTAGAACATACTTTAGACAGGCGTTTCTAGGTCAGTACTTTAGCTTTGGCACCAATTTCTATAGTATTCAAGTCATTAGGCTACCTCTGAAATGTGGTTGTGTCAATCTGAGGCAAGGTGGTGTGAAGTGGAAGTGTCATTCAATATTTACATGTGTACGTGTTTTACTCATGCTGAATCATTTCCACTATTACATTGAGGGCCAAATTTTAACTATTAAAAATGAAAGGATACTGAAAGGTTCTAGGTAAGCTAGCTATTCCTTAAAAATATCTTTAAGGGCTGACTTCAGAAAATAATTAGCTTGTAAAGTGTTGTTTAAATTTTAAAAAATCTCCTAATTGTAACAAAGAGAGAAGCGAGTTGGGCTTTTTCAAATGCAAAAAAAAAAAAAAAAAAAAAAAAAAAAAAAAAGACCTTAAGTCTTACACATGATCATTACTTAGAAGTCAAAAAGAAACCAAAAAGTAATTGAATGAACAAACATTTCTAAAGAGAACTGCAGTATATATGTAGGTAGAATATAATTCCACATTTGCAGTACCACATTTGCAGAATGTACCATTATATTTTTAATGACTCCATCTGTGTAGGTTGTTTCATGTCTCTTAAAGAAACAAAACTCAGAACAAGAAGAATCCATAATCTTATGCCATGCACAATTTCTAGACTATTTTTATGGCATTTAAAATATGTAATATGCTCCTATTATTATTAGGTCTGTGTTACTTTAGAATTCTACTGGCTATCTCCCTGCCACTTTCGATACCTCCTAAGTATTGATACAAGTTTTAATGTTGATCCAGTCTAATCATGCATAGTATAGCAAGTAAAAATAAATTTCTGAAGTGCAATAGCTACAGTCAAATTTACTAGAAGTAAAACTGCTTGGAAGCAGTTCTCCAGTTAGCTTCACTTTTTCATTTCAATAAGGTTATTGACAGGAATCTATTAAAGAAAATATGTTCAGAGCTAACAAAGATGGAGTTGGTCAGCATTTAAGCATGTATTTGAAAGAGAAGTGTTTGTCATATTCATACTATTAGAGCTACTTCTCATTCTTATATTTGTGAGTTATGGATAAGAAGTGAATGAAAGGCAATGAGATTTCGAACACAATTCATATCTATTAAGCAGGTCCACAATAGAATATGCTTTAATAGCTACACATCATATAGTATAACTAAATAATTTAGCTATGATTATGATCAGTGTTGACTGACAATTTCATTCATCTAAAGATATGAACTACTATTTTTTTACTTAATATAAAATGTTTTATTTCATTAAGGTAAAACTGATTTTGAGTCACTTTTTCCTATTTTTTCTATACAGTAATTTCATATTTTATTACAACTTTCATATTATTTAATTTAAAATAAGTTAACATTACTGACAATTCAGATTATACTGCAGGTTAATTTTCTAGTTTTCTTAATGCTAAGTATAACATCATAATATATTTTATAGTTCAACATTTTGTTATGGAAACAGACAAATATTTTAATCTATTCCATTAAAAAATAGAATAGTTTTATATTATTTTTTCCATGTTCTGTTATTTAAAGTTTACATTTCTCCGCCCATATGTAGAAAGACTTTTCCACAGAAACAGATATGATTTTCAGAATGTGTCTACTTTTTATTCTAGGTTTCTAATTTTCTTACTTTAATAAATAAATAAATAAATAAAATCTTTGAAATTATTACATTATCATTACATTAAATGATAACTTCTCATACTAGCTTCAACTCAGTTATTTTTTGAATATACTTGAGTGAATAGTTGCAGTAACCTGTAAGAAGTATGCCCTTCTCTGCTCTTTTCAATCATTCCTGTTTTCATCACTCCCTGTCTGAGTATGAAATTATTGGGTACTTTGCAGCTGTGCAAAGCTAGTGACAGAACAGGTAACCCTGCTTGGCCTTCTGTCCTTAACTGTGCTTGTAACAACATTTCATTCAGAATAGGGACATGCATTGTTAAGAAAAGATCCTGGTTTCAGCTGAGATAGAATTAATTTTCTTCCTAGTAGCTGCTGTGGTGCTGTGCTGCTAGCACACTGATGTTTTAATTGTTCCTGAGCAGTGATTACACTAAGCTAAGGACATTTTAGCTTCTCTAACTGCCCTGCCAGCAAGGTGGCTGGGGGTGCGCAAGGTCCTGTGAGGGGACAGAACCAGGACAGCTGACTCAAACTGACTAAAGGGATGTTACACATAGAATCACAGAATCATAGAATCATAGAATATTCCAAGTTGGAAGGGACCCATAAGGATCATCAAGTCCAACTCCTTGCACTGCACAGGTCTATCCAAAAGTTTAGACCATGTGACTTAGTGCAGAGTCCTTTTTGTACTGTGGTGCCCAGAACTGCACACAGTAATCAAGGTGAGGCCGCACCAGCAGAGTAGAGCGGGATGGTCACTTCACTTGCCCTAATAGTGATACCATTATATGACTTATGACATATGACATCATGACATCATGTTTAACAACAAATCTGAGGGAAGTTGGGGGGGGGGGGGGGGGGGGGCGGGAGGGAATTGCTGCTGCTTAGGGACTTGCTGGGCATTCGTTAGTGGTTGGTGGAAGTTCTTCTTCTCCTTAGCTTTGCTAGCTAGAAATTGAAAGCTTTATTCTAAATCATGTTTTAGGCAACTGATTTAGAGAATTAGTTTCACAAGTTTCTGATGCTATACTAACAATTTTAAATCAGATTAATATAAATACATAAATAATGAAAGTTAAAAAAAAAAAAAAAATACAAAAGAATAATACACCTGGCTTGCAGATTTATAAACTAAAGAAAGACGACAACATTGTTTTGTTTTGTTTTGCTTTGCTTTTTTTTTTCTTCAGAGAATCTGAGAAATCAATTCAAATTAGTTTTCTGTTCTTTATTGTAATTTATCGCAGTCACAGTGAAGAATAAAGTCAAGATTATTATTATTATTAATTTCATAAAAAAAAAAAAAAAAAAAACATAATACTTATGCAAACATGATCCAATCCAGACATCTCAAATAGTGACACGGTGGGCTGTAAGGAAGTTTGTTGTACTATTTTAGTGCTTACATTCTATCTAAATTCTTATAGTTTTCCTCTTTTCACACCATCTCTTATGTATATTCTTCTTTGCTCTTTACAGTTATCTTCTCAAAGTCATACAAAAGACAAATTTATTTATATTTTACACTCTTCACATAGGTTAGTGCAGTTATATTTATTTTCATTTAGCTCAGCTGCCATATGAGTTACACATACTCAATATTTACTATTCTTAAGAGGTTCCCAAGTTTTTCTTTGCTGTCTTATTCAGACTGCTCTTTCCTTTTGTTATTGCCCTCCCTCCAAAGGATAAGAACATAAAACAAGCTTCTATTTGCTTTAAATGCCATAAATCCTGCTGCTTGTTTGTTTGTAGCTCGTTCCCTTTGGGTCATTTTGCTTTCTCTGTGTTCTTCCTTTTCAGTCATATTACTTTTCTGTGTCAAAATTGTTAGTTCTAGTTCTTTAGCCAATATAAAATTTCATTACATAGCTTTAACTTCATTGATTAATATATTTCCACCATCATCTTATTTTGGTCACTTATTTCCTAGGTAAGAAAGGGACCAATAAATCATAATCTCTATGGCAAATGTTTGGGGCAATCTGAGGCTTATTTTTATCAATTATTTTAATATAATTTGGATCTTAACAAGGACCATTTTAGCTTCTTTCTATTTCTGATCATCTTTAGGCCCTTCCTATCATGGAACAACATTCTAATATTCAATTAATATTCTTTCATTCACAAGAGATATGTTTAACAAATGATTAAGGGACCTGGGGTTTCCATCTTTCCTGCAAAATGAATATTGTAACATGCATTATATTTATATTTCAGTTCTTGCTCTATTTTTCATGGAGGGTGAAAAAATAATTCTGTTACTTTTAAAAATATCTGTCTACAAATCTGCTTTTATTTTTCTACAACTGAAAAAAATAATAATAAAAAAAAATCTGTTATTCTTTCATCTCACAGTTGTAAACTAAAGACATACTTGAGAAGAACAAAGCAAGACAGATGAAAAAGAAGTGTGAAAAAAATCACCATGGATCTGAACTGACATTTAAGAAAAGATTAGCTTGTTTCTCTGTTATCTTTTATTTTTGCAAAATTCTGTACCTGTATCTTGATTTTTTAGGATGCCCTGTGGGTAGAGTCTGATAAGATGAAACGTCATCCAGCTGCCTCCCTCCAAGACTGATCTATGGTACTGCAATTTATTGTCAACTTTTAACTTTTCATTGTCTTTTTACTCTCTGAAGGGTTCTTAAAGGTTTATCTAATGTAAACTACACTTTAAATCTTCTACTGTAGCACTATGGGATAACTTTGCTGCTGAGATCAATGACATACCTACATTTCTATCTTGGGTATTCTTAATGTTCTTAATGTATCTTAAATAATTCCCACTTTTTTTTTTTTTTTTTTTTTTCCCTAAACAAATGTAAGTACAATAAATATGTTCTGAAAATGTGGCCTTATCCAATGCTCTTTTATCATGGATGTTATATTTGTTATCTGATATGTATAGCACATGCTGCTACACCTTTTATTTTACCATCTGTGACTCTACCTAAATACCTAAATCCAAATTCCACCCCAATGTTTCTTAGGGTGATATAAAACTGAACCAGAATAGCTCCCATCTGTTTCATTTCTAAATTATTGAAAAAAAAAAAAAGAAAGAAAGAAAAACTAATAAAAGAATATTTTTTTACTCATATGTGACCTGTTATAAGGTTACTCTTTGCAATATTGTTGCGTTGAATACCAAATGAAGACATGCTGCTCTGTAACATATAGCTGAATTTCCTTGTAGTTCTCTTGGTGATTCTCCCTCTCATCTCTTCCCAAATATATACTCTTTACTGAAAAAAAAAAAAAAAAAAAAAAAAGTATTGCATTGTCTGTAAATGTATACAGAGTCAAAGCAAAGTTTTTCAGGGTGGGTGGTTGTGCATTTGGATGCAGAGGAAGAAATAAGGCAAGAATGATTCCTAATAATTCATTCTGAACATATTTTTTTGCAAAGTGATAATTTAATTTTTATATAGATCTAATTAAAAAATGATTTAAAATTGGAAAATAATATTTCTCAGTGTGTTTCATTTAAATATTTTAAGTGTTGAATTTTTGGGGGTCAAATAATTTTCAATTTAAAGACAGTGACTTGTTTATTCAATCAGATAATATAATTATTTGTGTAGCTCTTACCCAGTGCTGACTAATTAGGTAATGATCACACACATATCCTGTAGTTAACCATTCCATTGTTTTTATTGCCTTTGTTCACAATCTTATCTACCCTGACCGGTTTCTTCCATTTATGAGTTTACTTTACACGGCCATTCTATTCTTATATATTTTTTTATATATTTTATATATATATATATTTTATATTTATATTTTTTATAGTCTTATTTTTTTTCAATTTTGACTGTAAGCAAAATAAATAATATGCAACCTAACAGATTCCAATATAGTGTATAAATCAATAATAGTTCTTCTCTGTCATGAATCTTATTACTTATTATATCAGATTAAACCTTCTTCTGTTGTATTCCTTTGAAAGACGGTCAATAGTACCATTAGCATTGTTAGCAGTGCAGACAGCTTTCTTCAGTAACATTTTAAAACAGTGAACTATCATTTATAAGGAAAACTTTTTTTTTTTCTTTTTTTTTGAGTTCCAAATGTAACTCATACCTGCAGCACTATACTTTTAAGAAAAACAGTTCTCAGTGGACAATAACAAACCTACTTTTTTTTCAAAGCATTTGAACAGAGATTTAATTTTAACACAATTAAAATGAAGTGATAGCTATGATGATGGTTAATCCTGTCTTTGGGCCACCAAGTCATCACAGAGTCTGGAAAAGATTTGTACCGATGCAGTGGATGAAACAGATCTATGTGAGATTTTCTCTGAGGAGAGAGGAAGTGAATCTGTCTCTACCAATTGCCTGAGGGTTCAGAGCTGCTCTTTAGAAAAATACCCTGAGCTGGGCTAAAGTCAGGTACCTAACTAACCTGCAAGCAACCAAAAAATGACCCTTCTTACTCCCCCCCTGACATTTCTATTCAATTATTATTAAACTGCAGATATAATAGATTTTTAGTGAAGTTATTTTGTAAGCTGTATTTCTCCATTTATATTCATATACTTGAGGGAGAGAAAGAAGGAACATTTGCAGACATTCCCAAAGTGGTAAACCTCCAGGAAGATCTCACACTTTATCAAGCACCTATGACAATCATCCATAAAACTAATCTACAGAGAACTAAACTTCATTAGTTCTTCTGCTCAAAAAGCTACTTATTTTTATTGTGAATTTCTAATTTCACATTCTCTCTATAACACAAATCTCTAGGGGTAGAATTGAGGAGATACTGCATTTTAGATGGAATCCTGAGTCTGTAAAACTGGCTTTTCCAATGCTTTTTTTTTTTTTTTTTTTTTTTTTTTTTCC
>NC_048893.1:145967203-145972932 GCF_011077185.1 Oxyura jamaicensis | reverse complement strand
ATTTCAAATTCTATATAAAACACAAAACTCTTGGGGTGTTTTTTTTTGTTGATATCATGTTTTTTATTTGGCATTGTTTGTTAAAAAAGGTTTTTTTACAATTTTTTTTTTTTTTTTTTTTTTTTTTTTTCCCTTGTCTTGAAAAATATCAAGAATCATCATTCTTTAAGATATATGTTTAATTTGACATCACCTCTGCAAAACTAATTGCAGCTAAGGTTGATATACATATTCATTTCAGGAAAAGTTAATATCTCTTTCAGGTTGATAATTTACACTGTGATAATTTAGTTGATTGGAAGTATTGAAAAATATATATATTTTTTTATTATTATTTTTTTGCTACATACCATATTGCATATATTATCTTTGATTTGCTTCATCATTTGCCAAGCCGATCAGCTCTGTCATGGGTACTTTCTGCAACAGAGCAGGGGATTGCAACATACAGGGGGCTTCCCGCACTGAAGCAATCCCAGGGAGCAGAGGCAGCCACCAGCAACCAACAGCCCTTGTGAGAGTGGCCAACAAGGCTTGGGATGGGCCAGGAGCAGTGGTTTCCACCTCATAGGTACAAAGGTAACCCCTAAGGAGGGCAAGTGGGTGGGCAAACAGGTTGTGGTGTGTCATTTAGTGGGGCAGTTTGCACAGAAGGGTTCTGACACAGCTTTTTGCAATGGCAGTTTTAACTTGCTCACAAGGAACCACCATGGTATCCAACTGGCAGAAAGCCATGTCCTCTGCATCCCCTGTGGCCTCACCATCCATAAGAAGTGATTTGGCTACCCAGACAGAGCTCCAAACAGAACATACAGCTATCCACTTCTCAGGCTTAAGAGTGTACTTGAGTTTTCAGTCAGTATCTGACAGCAGCAGTGACTACACCTGTGGGAGGTGCATCCAACTGGGGAACTGCTCAGCCTGGTGGCAATGTGATGGGAGGAGTTGGGCAGGCTGAGGAGCATCAGAGAGTCAGAGAAGGAGGTTGACTGGTGGAATCCTACTCTACTCTCCCTGAGACAGGCACACTGGCCAGCCACAAGAAATGAAGGATTCCCTCCCCCCTCACCAGCAGGCAATAGGTTCTAAGAGACAAGGGAAATGAAAGTAGGTTTCTGCTTGGGGCAGCAGGTTAACCCCCCTCCCTGCCTACGTAACCTTTCCAGGTCCCCTTACACAACAGATATGAGGTTTTAGAACTTGATGATCAACAATGTCGATGTAAGTCTGTCCAGATTGGAGGGAATGCCTAGGGTGAGTCAGTCTACCTTCTGTGTCATAACAACCTCCATCAAGAATAAAACAAAGGGTTATTGTCACAGGGGACTCCATTCTGAGGGGAACAGAGAGCATGACATGCTGTTTGCACCCAACTCGTAGGGAAGTCCACTGTCTCCTTGGGGACATCTCCTTGGGGTAAGAGACATCACTAGCAAAGTCACTTGGCTGGCATTGCCCTCTGATTATTACCCATTATTGTTTTTTCACATCGGTAGTGATGAAGTAACAAAGAGAAGTCCAAGTGTGACAAAAGGGGTTTTAGGATTTGGGGAAAGACGGTTGAATGATCAGATGTGCAGGTAGTATTTTCCTTTATCCTTCCAGTAGCAAGAAACAATATTGAAAGGAACAGGCAGACCCAGCTGATCACTATGTGGCTCCAATTCTGGTGCCACCAGCAGAATTTTAGGTTTCTTGATCATGGGAAGGTCTACATGACCCCAGGCCTACTGGCACTTGATGGGATGTGCCTTTCCCAGGGGAGGAAAAGGATTTTTGCACAGGAGATAGCAAGGCTGATCAATAGGCCTTTAAATTAGGTTTGAATGGAAAAGGGGTAAAACCAGGCCTGCTGGTGATAAACTATGAGATAATTTATTACCAACAGTGAGATCCTTCAGTTTGCTTCACGCAGTGCTGAGTACAATGAAGGACATTTGAAATGTTTCTACACCAGTGATGATAGCATGAGGAACAAGTAAAAGGAGCTACAAGCTCAGTCCCAGAGCTACAATATCATTAGCATAAGCAAAACCTGGTGGGGAGAGTCCTGTGACTGGTGTGTTACAATGGACAGTTATAGGTTCTTCAGAAGACATAGGCAGGACAGGTGAGGTGAAAGGTTGGTGCTATATGTAACTGAGTGGATGGACTGTACCGAGCTTGCAGCTGGTGATGGCATGATTGAGAGCCTCCAGGTGAGGATTAAGGAACAAGAAAGTTGTGGGGGTCTATTATAGACCACCCACCCAAGACAATGACATTGTTGAATTATTCTTTAAGAAACTAAGAGATTCCTCTAGATCAGCTGCTCTTGTCCTTATAGGGTACTTTAACTTGCCAGACATTAACTGGGAATATCACACAGCAAACGGGTCCAGGAGATTTCTAAAATACCTCTATAATAATGTCTTGGTACAGGTACTAAGGAAGCTGACTAGGAAAGTTGTGCTCCTAGATCTGTTGCTTATGAACAGAGAAGGTCTCATGGGTGAAGAGGTGATTGGTAGCCATCTTGGTCATAGTGACCATGAAGTAGTCAAGTTTAAAGTCTTTCATGATAGGAGGAAAATATCCATCAAAACTTCAACCCAGGGTATGGGAAGAGCAGACTTCAGGCTGCTCAGGGAACAAGTTAGTAAAGGTCCTCTGGAAAATTCTTTTGAAGACATCGGGTTCCATCAGTGCTGGTCACTTTTTAAGTATGAACTCCTAAGAGCACAGGAACAGGCAATGCTAAAATGTCAGCAGTCAAGCAGGCAGGGCAGAAGGTCATCTTGGTTGAGCAGGGATCTTCTTCCAGACAAAGAAACAAGATCAGATGACAAAGGAGGACTACAGGACTACAGTGATGTTTTTTGTCATTGTAGGGAGAAAAATTTTGTGTTCAAAGCTCAATTAGAGTTAGAGCGGGACAGTTCTGTGTGGGACAACAAGAAGGTGCTTTTTTTTTTTTTTTTTTTTTCTTTTTTTTTTTTAATCATGTTAAAACAGCAAAAGAGAACCAGAGATAATATTTTTCCAAATCTATGGGGCTCGAAGGGATTCATACAAGGGTACACAGAGAGCTGGCTGATGTCATTGCAGGACTTATCTCAACTACTTTTCAACAGTTTTGGGAATCTAGAAGGGTCTCAGTTGACTGGAAGCTGGCAAACATCATTCCAATTTTCAAGAAGGGCAAGAAAGAAGACCGTGGTAATTACAGGCCTGTCAGTTTCAATTTAGTGCTTGGTAAGAGTATGGAGAAAAATATTTTGGGAGTTATTGAAAAACATCTGAAAGACAATGCAGTCATTGGTCATAGACAACATGGGTTCAGGAAGGGAAAGTCCTGATTAACAAACTTAATTTCCTTTTATGAGAATGTCACCCATCTAGTTGGCCAAGGGAAGTCTGTAGATGTAATCATTTCAGATTTCAGTAAAACATTGGATACTCCTTCTCACAATATCCTTCTGGACAAAATGTCCACCATGCAGCTAGATAAAAACATAATAAGATGGGTGAACAATTGTCTGATGGATTGGGCTCAAAGTGTTATAGCAAATGGGTTTACTTCAAGCTATAACAGCCAATGGCTAGTAGAGTTCCCTGGGGCTCCATTTTAGGACCAGTTCTTTTTGAAGTTTTCATAAAAAAAGACCGCTACTGGTCTTTCAGGCTGGTAGCGATGAAGTAGCAACGAGAAGTCCGAAGGCGATCAAAAGAGACTTTAGGGATTTGGGGCGACTACTTAGAGGATCAGGGGCGCAGGTTGTGTTTGCCTCTGTCCTTCTGATAGGGGGGATCGAAGCTGAAAGGTGTGCTGTTCACATAAACTCGTGGCTTCGAGACTGGTGTGACCAGCAGAATTTTGGGTTCTTTGATCACGGGAAGGTCTATGCTACACCGGGCCTGATGGCACCGGATGGGATGCGCCTCTCTCGGAGAGGGGCAAGGATCTTTGGTCAGGAGTTGGCAGGGCTGATAGATAGGGCTTTAAACTAGAGTCGAAGGGGGAAGGGGCTAAAACCAGGCACGCCGGTGAAGACCTAAGGGATGGTACGCTAGAATCAGAGGGGCTGTGTGCCAGTGAGGTCCTTCGGTCAGATCCACAAGGTGCTGAGTGTAAGGAGACGCACCTGAAGTGCTTCTACACGAACGCACGCAGCATGAGGAATAAAATGGATGAGCTAGAAGTCCTGGCCCAGTCCCGCAACTACGACATCATCGGCATAAGCGAAACCTGGTGGGATGAGTCCTGTGACTGGGGTGTTGCGATAGATGGTTACAGGCTCTTCAGGAGGGACAGGCAGGGTAGGCGAGGTGGTGGGGTGGCGAAGTATGTGAAGCAGGGGCTGGACTGTGTGGAACTTCAGGTCGGCAATGGCAAAGTTGAGAGCCTCTGGGTAAGGATCAAGGGACGAACGAATAAAGGGGATGTCGTTGTGGGAGTCTATTACAGACCGCCTGGCCAGGACGATAGCGCCAACAAATTATTCTTTACAGAACTAAGAGAGGCCTCGAGATTAACTCCCCTTGTCCTTATGGGGGACTTCAACTTGCCAGATGTTAACTGGGAGTGCCACACGGCTGACACGAGCAAGTCCAGGAGGTTCATGAAGCACCTAGATGATAACTTCTTGGTGCAGGTGCTAACGGAGCCAACTAGGAAAGGTGCCCTCCTAGACCTGTTGCTAGAAAACAGAGAGGGTCTGGTGGGAGATGTGGTGATTGGTGGCCGCCTTGGTCATAGCGACCATGAAGTGGTTGAGTTCAAAATTTACGGTGACAGAAGGAAAAGTGCCACCAAAACCTCATCCCTAGATATGGGGAAAGCGGACTTCAGGCTGCTCAGGGAACTAGTCAGCAAGGTCCCCTGGGAAACTGTTCTTGAAGGCCTCGATGTCCACCAGTGCTGGTCATTCTTTAAGCGATGCCTCCTAGAAGCACAAGATCAGGCAATTCCTAAATATCGCAAGTCAGGCAGGCGGGGCAGGAGGCCGGCGTGGCTGACCAGGGACATTCTAATGGAGATTAGGCGGAAACAGAGAGTGTTTCGCTACTGGAAGGAGGGCCAGGTGTCATGGAAAGAATACAGGGATGCTGTTCGTGTTTGTAGGGAGAAAGTTCATGGGGCCAAAGCACACCTAGAGTTGAAGCTGGCTGTGTCTGTGAGAGAAAACAAAAAGGTTTTTTTTAGATATGTGAATGGAAAAAGGAGAACTAAAGAATACATAGGGCCGCTCCTTGATAGGGAAGGTCTCCTCACAGACAATGACAAAGGCAAAGCAGAGACGCTTAACGCCTTCTTTGCCTCTGTCTTCATTGCCGATGATGGGCTTCGGGACCCAGGGTGCCCCGAGCTGGAGGACCGGGACGGTGGGGATGACAAACTCCCAACCGACCCTGAACGTGTGCGGGATTTGCTACTCCACCTCGATCCCTACAAGTCCATGGGTCCGGATGGGATTCATCCCCGGGTGCTGAAAGAGCTGGCGGACGTCATCGCGGAACCTCTCTCAATTATTTTTCAACGATCCTGGGAATTTGGAGAGGTCCCGGTAGACTGGAAGCTGGCAAATGTCGTGCTGATTTTCAAGAAGGGTCAGAAAGAAGACCCTAGCAATTACAGGCCTGTCAGTCTCACGTCGGTGCCTGGTAAAATCATGGAGAAGATGGTTCTCAAACTTATTGAGCCGCACCTGGGGGACAAAGCAGTCATTGGTCCCAGCCAGCATGGGTTT
>NC_048893.1:145937714-145947203 GCF_011077185.1 Oxyura jamaicensis | reverse complement strand
CGAACGGCTGTGTGGTGTTTAGCTGCCAGCCGGGTTAAACCACAACAACAACATCTTCCAAACAGTGCAAACTACAGCACATCTGATATATGCAAAGCATTTAATAATACTATTTCAGATGAAGGGTCATATTAACATCAGCTGAGCAATTTGCAATCATTTTAAGTAGTTATGGAATGCCTACAAGGAATGACAAGCAAACTGAAAACTTACTTATGTTATTTCAGCTTACATTACTTATTATTTTAGTCACATCATACTCTATAATCTAAGAATTAATACAGCTGGCATGACCAAAAAAAAAAATAATAATAAAGTTTTGGATTTTGCATATACTTAACTTTGAGCTTAATGATAAATTGTATCAATATTTTCCTCTTGATAAGTCTAATAAAAAGTGTGAAAAAAAAAAAAACTCCTTAGTTGAAGATAATTTTATTTTTCTGTTATCAGCTAAAGCAGTCATACTTCAGGTTTCCGCTTTCCAGTTTTTCTAACAGTAGGAGGGGATTTCCTTCAAGGCCTTATCAGCTTGAACCACAACCCTTGCACTGATTTCTGGTTCACTGACAAATTACAATCCCTTAATCCCCATCCAGGAAAGTTTTAATTAATGCATATTTTGAAATAATACCACTCATGAAAACTTTTACATGTATACAAACTTATTAAACAGCAGGCTAAACTTTTCACTGCAAATAAAGAGAACACCTCAACATCTGAGTCCTTCCAAATTCTGAACCATCTTCCCTTTCAATCAGGCCAATGTGGCTTGTTTCCTCTACTTATTTTATTTTTTTAGACAAAAGAAAGCTAAAATCAGTTTTTAAATTATTCATTTTTCCCAGAGTGTTATCAAAATGGGTAAAAGAATTATTCACAATAAAATGCTAAATAGAATAATCTAAATGTCATTCACTGAAACACTGAAACAGTATGAATGACAATTGTCATTTTACTAGCAAGTCCAAAATTCTTGGCAGGAGAAAACAGTGAAATGACTACTTAGTAGGTGGTTGTCACTACACCTGTATGTATGGAACACATGTCTATGCAGTTGCCCTGTCCATATGCTTCCCTGCCTTTGAGCCACAGAGTTTCTGCACAGGGCCTCACTAATGGAGAGATCAGATGCACTGAGATGAGGTCAAATCTTCTCAGAGAAAGCTGGCTTCTGGTCAGGACTTCTGGTTTCTCATGTGTGTCATTTTTCACTGCTTACTTCTTGTAGGTCCTTGATTTTCCTTTTTACAATATTTTGCCATGGTAAGAGAGTAAGGTATATACGTAAGACACTAATATTCATCAAACTTATTTTAACTGGTGGTCAATATCTCCTTACTGTATGCCATTAGCTTCTTCATGGGGCTTTCTTGTTTTGTTGGTTAGTTTTGTTTTGATTTTTTATTATTATTATTATTATTATTATTGTTTTTTGTTGCTGTTGTTGTTGTTGTTGTTTGTTCATTTGTTCTTTTAAAAAGGGAAGATTTAAGATAGGAAAATAGTGAGGTGGAGGAGACAGAGCCATAAAGCAGAGACAGAGCCCTAGAGAATCAAGTTGATTCAGTCAACTTCGGAAAGCACGGTACTGTCCAGTAGGTGTGGTACAGCACCCGCTGTAAATACACACCAGCTGCCCCTATCACCCTTGCCCTTACAGTAGAAGTAGGTTTACCAGATCATGGCACTTCCTCCTGATGTTAAAAAAGAAAAAAGAAAAAAAAAAAAAAAAAAAAAAAAAGTCACCACTTCTACAGTGTTAGTTTTCCAGGGCTCAAGAGCAGGCAAAATATTAGGTCTGAGGTAATTTTGCAATTTCCTCCCATTACCATCTTTAATGACAGTTTTCTACTTTCCTTTTGCCTAGATTCACACTAATATAAGACTCATGGATGTAAAGAAAAGATGGGTAAGAACACTTTTAGAACCAGGGGAAGAATGTCATCTCTCTTTCTAGTAAACTCATAGAATAAGTATTTGGAGACTTTGTCTTCATTTTATATATATATATATATAGTTTGTGTGTGTTTGAACAGTCTTTACTGAAATTTGATATTTTTGCAAAGATTAAGTTGACATGTTTTCCTACAAATAATAATAGCCATGTCTGGATGATGCTGAGGTGAATACACGGTGGGTATGCAGATAGTTTCTGCAGCTCCAATTCTGCTCAAACCCTTACTGAAATACTAAAATAAGCTCAAGTACATTTGCTGGTTTCCTTAGGTGTCATGCTTCATCCACGCTTATCTAAATGTAGGAAAAGGCCTAAAATGACAGGCTATTTGGCTATTTGTTACTGTTATATATATATATATATATATATATATATATATATAAATAAAAGAATCAATAGAAGCAGAAGCAGTAAAAAAAAAAAAAAAAGAAAAAAAAAAAAAAGGAACAAATTGGTGCTGTCACACATTCCAGTTATGGGATACACCACAACAATACTTGTTTCTATGCACAGCATAGCAACAAAATCACCTACCAACGTATTAATATATTTCCTAATAGTAAAAATAAATATTAAAATATTACTTTAGAAAATTGCCTATCTCCTCAGTTATTCAAAGGAGAAATCAGCTTTTACTGTAGAGTCTTGGTCACTTGTTAACATCTTCACAGACAACAGTAATATCAAGTGCTGCATTATCAGGATAATATAATTTCATACTGCCAGGGGAAAGATGTTCTGGAGACAGTGACCTTTCATACTAGAAGTCAGGATCTCCTGCTGATCTGCACAAAGAGAATAAGGCAACTTTCATTTCTAAAATAAGTTTAATCTTTGAAGAAAGTGATTACAAATAAGTTCCCTGAAAAAAATAAATAAATAATAATAATAATAATATAATAAATAAATGACTTAATAGAGATGTTATTTTGTGAACCATAGTTTGGCTAACAAAATACTGTTCCTAAACACAAACATTTTATAATCAAATTGTGTTTGTCTACAGCTTCTAACAGAAATGAGCACTTCATATTTTACTGGTGTTTTTATCGTTTGTGAGTATAACAGTGAGGCTAGACCTCACTCAATGTTTTTCTCATGTGACAGAATGCAAATTCATACTCCTCATCTGACTATTTATCTTAAAGTCTTTGCTCAAGCATAAGAAAAAAAAAAAAAATGTTAAGTTGAAACTCATCTCAGGATCTGCAGTTTTGGATTGAAATATATATACCAAAGTAAAACAGAGAAGGAAACTGGTCTTTAAATGTATAAAACATATGCCAATATTTCATATCAAATTTTCCAACTGTTGATCAAGGAAACAAAGCCATTTAATTTTACAGGCTTTTTCATATTTAATATTTCATATTAAATGAAAAAAGTGATAGAAGCCTAAAGTTAAAAAATAAAAATAATAATAATAAAAAAAAGCTCTGTTTGAAATACTACAAAAAAAAAAAAAAATCACATGAAGAGTGGACAATCTTCTTGGATAATACAGAATATGATGGAACCCAAAATTAGTCAGAACATGAAGTGATCTGCCTAGTTCTTTTCCTCAATTCTGAATTTCCTATAGCAGAAATACTCAAAACAAACAAACAAAAAACAATCAAGCAAAGACAACAAAAATAATTTGGAGGAAAACTGGAAAAAATAATTTTCTACAGAACATAAAATTAAAAATTACCAGGTAAAATGGAATAGAAATAAAAATTTAAAAATGTTTAGAAATAAATCTTGTCTCAATTTTGTCATCTGGATGGTGTTGTGTTTTGGATTTCTGATGAAAGTAGTGTTGATAACACACTAATGTTTTAGTTGTTGATGAAAAGTGCTTACACAGCATCAAGGACTTTTCTACTTTTGTGCTGCCCTGTCTGTGAGGAGTCTAGGGGTGCACAAGAAGCTGGGAGGGAATAGAACCAGGACAGGTGAACCAAACTTTCCAAAGTGATATCCCATACTATACGGTGCCATGTTTAACAATAACAGATGGGGGAAAGGAAGAGAAAAAGGGGATGTGTTCTGAGTGATAGTGTTTGTCTTCCCACGAAGCCATTATGTATGATGAACTCTTCTTCCCTGCTTTCCTGGAAGTGAAAGAACACCTTTTTGCTGATGTGAATGAATTCTTTCCATTGCTTGGCTTGTGCAAGCAGCTTCTGCTTTACCATGAGTTCTCCTACTTTTACCTTTTCATTCTTTCCCTCATCTCACCTGGGGAGAGTGCGTGCATGGCCATGTGGTGCTGAGCTGTCTACCAGGATTAAACCACGACAAGCTTTCTTGGAATTTTAATTTACAACGTTGCTACCAAGTAATTATGTTAATTACTTTTTTATTTTATTTTATTTTTATTTTATTTTATTTTATTTTTATATAAGGAAAAAAGGAAACAAATTATAAAACCTTATACTTACTAAAAGGTTGTATTTTTAAAAGCTTGCTCTCACCAAGTTTCATGACGTACTTTCAGATAATTTTAAATCAGGCTTATTTATTTGATAATCTCAAGCCACTTCTGAAGAAGGATTAGGTACACAGAAGTTTGAAACTGTAATAACTAGCTGCTTTTGATATGTGACAGAAAAGCTAGCTAGACTTGTCATCTAAGATATATAAATTTTCAGATCCATAGTACATAATTCAAAACTATCTCAGTTCACTTTCTTGGAGACAAAACACAAGCATATTTAATACACATAGTGATCAAATATAAACATAAGATAAGCTTTTAAGAACTTCATCATCCACTTTTTATGTGAAGTGCATGAAAATCACATTTAAACTCATAATATTTAGTAAATACCTTTATTTTTATTTTTATATTATCATTATAGATTTTGAAACTATTATGATATTACATTTACTTTTGGAAGAATGAGACAAAAGGAGGCTTTTGGTCAGTGGCTGAGAATACCATGACAACCAAATCCAATGCCTGTGTATCTGAATTCAAAATGTATCCCTGGCATACTGAGCCTATTAATCAGTTGCACATGCAGTTCTGCATGGGGCAAAGAAGCCACGGATGGATTTTGGACTCACAGTTTTCAGTCTAGTGGGTACTGCAGCCCGTGCAACATTCAAAACCTCTTTGTAGGTGAAAAGAAAACATTTGAAATGCTGAGAGGTTGCTCTTGCTGCCTCTGTTGCCACAAAATATTTGTGTAGCTGCAGTAAGAGTGATTTTTTCTTCTGGCAAACAAAGCCAGTCTATAATTATTTGGTTTCTTTCTTCTTTAGGAGAGAGCTGCAATGGTTGTTGGCTATAAAATTAATGACATTTCATTTTCTTCTTACTTTACTGTCACTTGCACATCATCTGAATAAGTTAAGAACTATAAGTAATTTAGTCTTCTTGAAGTTTAGTGAATTCTTATAAAATGTAATGCTGAAAAATTTACCTCTTTATTGTCTATGCTTCAGTTATGAACAGCCATGGTATATTTTGATTTTGTTTTCCTCAAGACAGCTGCTGAAGAATATCACGTGAATAATTATATTACCAGTAATCACATTGTCTCTATTTGATAGCTGCACACATTCCTCTGTGGTAATCCATTTGTCTCTATTGCAAGAGCAGATGTAATGTCATTTACCAGTTCTGAGTGATAGTTGGAATAAAACAAATATAATAGAGACAGAGGACTGGGTATTGTCGGAGAAGGAATTGACTTGGCATCATTTCACAACCCTGTTTTCATATGCTGTCATTTTCTGTGGTAGAGAGGACTCATCATCTGAGCTGGAATTTAAGTCTTCATATGACTGAAACCAACACCTTACCCAGCAGAAACCTGAAGAGGAATTCTGGAAATGTAGAATGGATCTTTCAACAACCTTCAAATCCTTGTCTGAGTTTCATAACATAGTTCCAATCTCAAAAATACACCTGAACTTTTAACCTGGCTTCTGCAGGTCAGCAGCCCAACATTTTATTTCATGCATCAGAAAGATTTTTTTTCAGTATCATCTGTAACTGGTTTATGACATATTTGCTGTTCCATTTTAAAAGTTTTTACTTTTGTTTTTTTAACTTTCTGTCTAAATAGCTTTGATCAGGGATCAAAGTGTTTTGTTTTGTTTTTTTAGTGTCTTTTTGTCTCATGGAAGAAACGTTGCTACAACTTTTTCATTATTATGTAAATAAGCACCTGGTTTTCATCATCTTGCATGTCAAATTCATTTGTCAACTACCAATCACAAAATATGAAATACAACATTTTTGGTCCCAAATACATTTCAGTTGCAAAGGCAAGTATCTGTTTTCATTCAATGAAATACTGTATTATCATTCTGTGGCTCTAATCCAGCAAAACTCTTTAAAACAATATTAAACACAAAAATAGTCCAGTTGAATAAATTGGTATTAATTATGTGTTTAAAGTTATATGCATCATGCTGGGGGGAGGGGAAGTGCTTAAATATCTGTTTCTGAAGCATGATATTTTGTGTTATTTGAGATAAAAACCATTTTATTTCTTGAGTGGTTTTGAATTAACTTCCTTTTCTGCTGGAATATAATGTAAGAAAATTCAAAAGCAAATGCACCATAAAAAACAAAGAATCCAGTATATGATGGGATGCAAGAAGTTTACTCTGAAAACAATAAAGTGATTTTTTTTATTATTTTGCAAGGGATACAAATTGTTAATGACATTCATAACTTCATGCTGGTAGCTTTGCAAAACAAAGAGGCTTAATACAAAAGACCCCTGAGGCTTTCAAGATGCCTGCTTTAAAATTATGGTAATCTTGTCTATATTTCAATATTGGTTCACAAGGAAAATACCTTATGTTTGATGGCTTTGGCAGAACAATGACACAATAATTTGTAGTAAACTACCTATTTGGTATGAGACAAAATAATGCCTGTATAACAGGTAATGAGATTAAACAAGAACACAGGGACTTCCTTAAAATGAAAAATCAAAATGTCACCCAGAAGTGTCAGTAGAAATTCAGAGAGTACAGATTTACAGTGGATTCCATGTCAAAAGCAGCTTTTAAATTCTAAGAGCATGAGGATTAATAAGGTCTGGGACAACAAGTTGTGACTATATCCATGTAGTTTATATATTACCAGACTTTTCAGCTGACAGTAATGTCTTTGGGCTAGGGTGGGGAACTTTCAGCAGATACAACTAAATCATATTTCCTAAATGAGTTTATAAATCACCCAAGCAGTACAAGTAAGCTGAAGCCTTCATTTATGCTTCAGCCTTTTTTTTATTATTATTATTTTTCCTTTTTTTTTTTTTTTTAATTTTATTTTATTTTGTGACATTCTGAAGGTGAGGGCTAAGAAAAATTGATTGTTTAACAATGTGGAGTTCTGCCATTTATAACAACAGCTCTTACATGTACATCTTTTTGAATTGCGGCAGAGGAAGATGTCTACATAAATAACTAAAACCACATAATATGGTTAAAACAGCTGATTGAATGTCTATACAGTTACTATACTCAATTAGTATAGACAACTGATATAGCTCCTACAGTTGTTCACTTCCTCACAGATGGAATCCAAAGAGACAAAATATCATTTTATGTGATGGAATAATGATTTTGCTGTGACAGTACTTAATTCAGTCAGCTGAATTTAAAAGAAAATTAATTCATGCAAGCTCCTTCATTTTCTTGTTGATTTAATTTATTTCAGAACTTCATTAATAATGATTTATCAGAATCATCTTAAATTTAATACTATGTCCATTACCTCTTTTTCCCTTAAAAAAGATCATGGGACTTTTTTTTTTTTTTTTTTTTTTTTTTTTTTTCCCCTAAGAAAATCAATTCTTTAAGCTTAAGCAATGTCATCTAATGTGTACAAGGAAAAATGCATATTGAATCATGTTTGATTCCGTGACTGAGATTTTTTATTCTTTATTTTTTTGTGACCCTTTATTCAGTTAAAATTCCTCAAGGCATTAATAAATTTACAAATGAATAACCATGTACAGTTAAAATTGAAATGTGCTGGATCTATAAACTATAGATTTTTGACAATAAATATCCAAGTTACATTAATTTAACATTTTAAATAAGAACACCTTTCAATGTCTACTGAATCATATACACTTAAATTACAAAGCAATCTTTGTATTATTTTTGAAAAACATTTCCAGTTCTTCTCCATGCCCTAAAGACCTAGTGCTCTAAATGCCTTTTCATACCATAACTGTACTCAGCCTTTTATTCATAAATACCTGAAATGCAAACACAAGCTCTGAAAGTACATCTAAGGGTTTTGTTATCCTAAAAATGTCATCTGGTAGACAGCAATTATATTTGCACATACTAAGAGTTGCACACATTAAAAAATGAACAAAGAAATAAAACCCTACATAATCAATAAGTTCTATTAACAATCTTGGTATGGCAGGAAGTAGAATATTCAAAAGACTTTATATGCAGCCTCACTGATCTTTTACATAAGCAGGAAATAACGTAATTTTTCTTACATCAGGAAAAAAAAAAAAAAAATACTAAAGGGGCCTTCAAAATGGCTATATGACAAGAGAGAATTACAAGAAGGAATGGAAGCAGGTTTTTTCACTTCAAAAAACTGTGTTATTTTAAACTTTTCAAGCTACATGGGAAACGGTATTTTCAGATTTTCTAGGGGTCAGAGAAGAAGGAGCTGAAGGTAATAGGCATCTTGTAGGATACATGACACAGGCAGAAGTTAGTAACAAAAAGTAGGTTGCCTGTTCAGGAAGTATACACTACAACCTCATTTCCAGAGGTGATGGAAATCTGTGAATCTCTAGGAAAGTGCTACTTTTCTCTGCCATAAAAGCCTAATTCTAGGATTCATTGCTTCAACTCCTTAAATCTGCTTGGTTTTATATTTGTACCCTACCTGAGAAACCTGAAAACTGATACTTGGGAATACTGATACCTAACATATTTCTTTAAATGGGATCATGCTAGAAGTGACCAACAGTCACCTCTTCAGGCAGCTTACTGATTTGTGTAAGAACTAAATTTACAAAAAGAAAGTCAGGAAGCAATAAGAACATTCAGGAAAAACAAAGCAGAAGGAGCTGGCAATGTTCCCTCTTAACTATTAAAAACAGGTGGGGATACACTAAGTCAAAGATGTTACCAAATTACCCTGTTGGTTAAGAGGTTTGAACCAAATCCAAAGATATACAAGGAGGCAACATTATGGCCAATCTTTAAAAAGAGTGACAATATGGAAAATAAGCATAATTGTGGCATCTCTTTCCACATTATGGCCTATAAAATTCCAACTGTTATATCAGTTTACTCTTCAGATGGAACAGTTAGGAAAAGGAAAAAAAAAAAAAATGCACACTGGATCAACTATTTTCAGGCTGGCATTCAGCCAAATACAAAGCTAATCAGCCAAATACAAAGCTAGTATCATAAATATCAGAAAAAAAATGAATGATTTCAATGGGTAAGCTATGTGGTTAGGTGATGGAAGACAGACCACAAAAATCCTTTGGAAGGCTTTTTTTTTTTTTTTTTTTTTTTTTTTTTTTTTTTTT
>NC_048893.1:145931041-145937614 GCF_011077185.1 Oxyura jamaicensis | reverse complement strand
GTTTTTTTTTTTTTTTTTTTTTTTTTTTTTTTTTTTTTTTTGAGGTTCAGCTTTGTGGACAACCAGGAAAGATGGAAAGATTACACTGAGCAATATCTAAGAGCTCTTAGTATGAAAGACCAGCAACAAAGTCTTGGCAAAAAAAGAAGAAATGATAAACTGTGAGAGCAGCCACAGATGTCTATAGTTAATAGAGCTATGGGACATGAGGAATAAAAATACCAGGTAATATATGATGTGCTTTTAGTCATCATACCATGCTTGCTTATGGCATGACACACGCACACTCAAGGCATATTTCTGGCTCCTATGCATACCGAGTGCAAGCTTAGTAAAAAGGCTCCTTTAAAAATATAAAATCAAGATAAACCTGATTTCTTATGTTTCCTGTCTTGCAATCAATGTACCACTGTTTAATATGATGAAAGCACCACCCAAAAGTTTCCCTTAGTTTTGGAACTTCTTACATGTCTTTCCTACATGAGTATCCTATACAAGATGAACAAGCACAGCAACTTTGTTCCACTTGTCTTTATCTGTTCATTTGTCTTCAAAGAATTTGTGTTTAATTTCTGAGACTTCTACCCCAAAGTCAAATCTCTTGATAAACCAAGCTAAATGAACAATGAAGTATTCTGAATATTGCAATGATTTTAAAGAACATTTGATTTGCATAGGAATGTTACCTTAAGTACAGAAAGCATGTGTGGTGAGTTGTCATTTCCTTGTTGTGACATGTCATGTACAAATGTCTAGCTTGATGATTCTGTCACACTGGGAGAAAAAACTTTAAAATACTTGAAAATATAAAATAGAGCAGATATACAATTTTGGAAGTATAGTTTCAGCATAAAAATGCCAACAAATACTATTGTTTCTGGATTTGATTCTCTCTAATATTTTTCTTAAATATTGCAAGTCAAATTTTCATCAATTTTAGAGATCAGCTGCAGTATCACGTAAGTCAATACTTACGTAGGTCTATAAAAAGCAATGTATAATTAGGGCCAGATATTTTCCTAAACCAAATCATGAGACCTAAAAAAAAAAAAAAAAAAAAAAAAAAAAAAAAAAGGTACTTAGGTAGGTCTTTGGGTCAGTTTGAGGAGTGATGATTTGCTTCTTTGATTTACTGACTGTTTGTTAAGTTTGTTAATATTTTGCTCCACTATCATTTGCTGTTGCAACTTAGGTGATTCTATACAGCTTGTAAAACACCTGTCCAGCAAACAACTTATGTACTTTTTTTTTTTTTTTACATAAAACAGCAAACAATAATTATCTTGTAATGACTACTTTTATTGTAAATTATGAAAATATTGTAAATTACTACATTTACAAAGAAAATATTTGTTCACATGCTAGTTTCAAGGGAACACATTTGCTGAAGAACTTTTAAATTAACCTTAGGCATGGACAAATAAGCATCATTTTCTGATAGAATTTGCTGTACAAAATTTAATATTCATTGAGTCTCTATCTTTAAGGTACCTAAGGCTGTTATACCTCTCCTATGATCCCAATTTAGTACCTGATGACAGAGTTCATTTATACTGTTACCTGGAAACCTACTTTGGAAGAAAAATGAAGAAAAACAAGATTATTGGTGAATAATATTGACTAATACTGCAAGAACTGAACAACGTTCCCAAGAAGTTACGTCTGATTTGGCATATTGCACTGTCATTTGTTTCTCTTGGTGCAGGCCAACAATTTTTACTTTTCTAGGTCTAGAAAAATAATATATATATATATTTTTCAATGTCTGTACCATCAGTATGTACTGTAATTTATATGTTTTATCTTTCTCAGGATTGTGCCTAAAAGACCATATCCAGCTTCCAAAAGCTATACTACATCTACACTTTCAAAAGTATAGATACTTACACATAATTACTGTCTGGACTTTTCAGTGTGTTTCCCCACAGTATTCTTGAATATATACATATATTATAATATATATATATTGCACATTTAAGGAGAAGAAATTTCAAATCCAATCATGTCAAACATAAAAATCAGCAAAAATTGAAACAAAAATTACTGTATTACAAAGGTATGAAGTCTTGCCACTTAAAATCATTTCATCAGAGAAAAGCACTTAACTCCTAACTACTTGACATGTGTGGGAGTTCATTTCCAGTGCCTTCCAACATCATCTCTTTTATCTCATTGTTATTTGGACTTGCGCTAAAATGCATGATATTTCCAAAATATTACAGTATATAACCTTTTTACACAATAGTTCTGTTTCAAATCTAGCCAAGTTTCTGTTCTCTCAGTCAGCAGCCATGTAATCCACAGCCTAAGTATTGATCAAGTGAAAATATATATGTATATTCTTTGTCAGTTTTGAATAAAAAAAAAAAAAAAAAAAAAGGAAAAAAAAATTAAAACTTCTCAGTTGCAATTATCTCATAAAAAACACAGAAACTCTGGTATGCCACCTCTTGGTTTATATTTGTTTATCACGATATCCTCCTGCCTCTCAAACTGGAGAATCATCAAATATTTAGATTCTGTCACAATGTATGCTTTTCTTCCTACATCATGAACTGTAAAGCTCAGTTTGCATTGGGTGTTTTACCTCCCTGATTGTTTTATTCCTACTTCCCTGTGGAAAATCTTTGACTTAAAGCCACTGATAAATCCTGATTGGATTTGCAATTCAGTTTCGATAATTCAACCTCTTTTCTATAGTCCTAGTCTAGAATTGCTCGTCAGCACCAGAATTTACCTAAATCTTTTCATCTACTCCTGCATGCACACATTGCCTGATTCTGATCTTTCTACAATTATTAGTACATTATTTTTTATTTCCAAAGAGCTATTACAGTCCAGACTATGCTATCTCTCTATACTAGAAAAAATTATGTACTGTGCTGCAGTTTGCTTTGCAGAGGACCTCATGACTAGCTTTTTCTGTATTTTTGTTCTAAGAGGGTATGCTATATCAAACATATTTCTTCTTATCTGATGCTGACATTTGAAGCCCACCAAACTTAGAGAGTCAAAGCTTTATACAGTTCCACGTCAACCCTGGATATCATGCTACTTGGGGCTTTTTGGCCTACACTTAGCCAAAAGGCAGACAATTCAATGATTTAATTTTAATATGATCCTAAGTATGCATTTAAATATTAAGCCAGGCAAATACCACAATATTATGAATTATGTGCTGAGCAACTTACAGAGCTTTAACTCTTCGATCATCTTTTTCCACATAACTATGCCAATCCAAACTGCAGACCGCATTCCTATATTATTTTTCTTTGCTTTCAGTAACACTGCAACACAACATTTTCACGTATTTTTAACAGTTCCAGACAGAAACGTAAGCTTAATCTATATGCCATGAACAGGATCTGGTACTATTTGGACGACTGCTTAATATCAAAAGATAGAAATCCCATATATTCAGATTTTCAACATTGTTCAGGTCTGGACTTGCAATTATAATGAGAGTATCTTATGACATTCAAAAAAAAAAAATTCTTTACAAATCCAGTCAAGCCTGTCTTCACATCCTCACAATGCTTCACAATTTTCTCCAGTTCACTGTCAGTTGTAAATCACCATGTTAATTAAAATCTTTAGAGAGAAGTCCCCAGTAATCTTCAAATGTGCCTTGTTGAAATGATTGTGTATACAGTAGAGTCAAAATTAGAAATAATGGGAATATTTGGGAACTTTCTCCTTCCCCTTCCTCTTTCACTTTACCTTCCATTTTGTGGTGGTTTTACTCAGCTGGGCAGCTGAGCAATATCACAACCACTCTCTCACTCCCCATCCTCAAAGGTAAAGAGGGAAACAGTATGATGAAGAGGGCTCAAGGGCTGAGATAAGGACAGGAAGATCACTCAACAATTCTCATCACGGTCAAAACAGACTAAGCATAGGGAGATTTATGTAACTTATTACCTATTGCTAACAAGCTAGAGAAGTGAAACTAAACCAAAACAAACTAAAAACACTTTCCTTCCATCCACCCTCTTCCATGTCCTCCCATCGAGCAGTGCAGGGGAACAGGGAATGGGGGCTGCAGTCAGTCCCTAATGCTTCAGCTCTGCCACTCCTTCACAGTCACTCTTTTTCCCTGCTCCAGTGTGATGTCCCTCCCATGGGATGCCGTCCTTCCCAAACTGATCCTGTGTGGGCTTCCCACAGGCAGTAACTCTTCAAGAACTGCTCCCACATGGGTCCGTATCCTGAAGTCCATCTGTCACAAGCAAAATACTCCAGGACAGGTCCCCCACAGGCAGCTGCTTCCTTCAGGCCCCCTGCTCTTGTGTGGGCTCCTCTCCACGGGCTGCAGCTCCGGCCTGGGGCCTGCTCCTGCGGGGGCTCTCCATGGGCCGAAGAATCCTTCAGGCCACATCCACCTGCTCCACTGTGGGCTCCTCCACAGGCTGCAGCGTGGAGATCTGCTCCTTGTGGGACCCATGGGCTGCAGGGGGACAGCCTGCTCCACCAGGGGCCTCTCCATGCCTGGAGCACCTCCTGCCCTCTTTCTGTGCTGACCTTGGTGTCTGCAAGGCGGGGTCTCACTTCTTGCTCTCCCAGCTGCTGTTGGGCAGCAGTTTTTTTCCTTTCTTAAATATGTACTCACAGAGGCCTAACCAGTATCGCTTACAGGTTCGGCTCTGGTCAGCGATGACTCCCTTTTGGAGCTGGCTGAAATTGGCTCTTACCCAACATGGGGCAGCTTCTGGAATCTTCTCCCAGAGGCCATGCCTGCACCCCCCCCCCCCCCCAAATAAATAAATAAATAAATAAAAACTTGCCATGTAAACCCAATACACACTTGCCTCTCCTTTTTCCCCTTCCTCTTCTCCTTCACGTTTGCTTTCACTTTTTCCTCTTTCACCTTCACTTTCACCTTGCCTTGCCTTCAAAACAAACAAAAAAATCTCTTCTGTAAGGGTTTCCATTATGGAAATAGAAGTTCTATTAAATATGACAATACCTAGCATCACAGAATCACAGAATTGTCGGGGTTGGAAGGGACCTCAAGAGATCATCAGGTCCAACCCCACCTGCCAGAACAGGTTCCCTTGAGCTGGTTTCCCAGGTAGGCATCCAGACGGGTCTTGAATATCTCCAGAGAAGGAGACTCCAAAACCTCCATGGGCAGCCTGTTCTGGTGCTCCGTCACCCTCACTGTGAAGAAGTCCTTTGGCATATTGGTGCGGAACTTACTGTGATTTATTTTGTGGCCATTGCCCCTTGTCCAGTCCCCACTGAAAAGAGGTTGGCCAAATCCCTCTGTCTCACACACTTAGGTATTTATAAACAGTCTTCGTTTCTCCCCTCTCAGTCTTTGTTGTGTTTTTCTACTGTGAAGCTGTATGTTGTTTAAGTAGGAAGAAAACAGTGAGTTAAACTTCCACTTTCAAAAGGAAAACAAGTTTGGGCATTTATGCTACTAACCTGAATTCTTTTAATGTAAGAGAACAAGAAAACAGTGAGTTAAACTTCCACTTTCAAAAGGAAAACAAGTTTGGGCATTTATGCTATTAACCTGAATTCTTTTAATGTAAGAGAACAAAATGTCTGAATTAAGGACTATAACTCCATATGGATGTATCTAAGCTGATCTATTTCTAAGGAGAATGAAGATACAATTTTATTCAAAAATAAAAAGTAAAGTTATTTTCTACTATTTATTTTATCTAATATGTATTATGAATACTTGTCCTGATTTTTTATGTTTCTTGAACTATAATGCTAGCTTTTAACATACTGTGCATATTTGGGGATGGTATTATCAAAATGGGATAATATCAGGTATCATTCACATTTTTGTTATACCAGTACTGTGAAAACAAAAACCAAAAGCAAAGCAAAGCAAAGCAAAGCAAAACAAAACAAAAGTTTAAAAATGCAAATGTTAAAGCAATAAGAACTGCATTCTGCAGTAACAAAATAATGTAAACAATGATTGATTCATCTGTATACAGAACTTTAAATGCAGTTAAATCAAATATATGGAAAAAGAGAAAACCCTAGGGGTAGGAGTGAGCATTTTATTTCTATACATAAATTGGTCTAGCTATGTTCATAGCTACCATGCCATTTCTCATTGAAATGGAAATATATTTTTACCTTTATTACACTATTTTTTTTTATACACTCCTCTAATCTACTGAAGAAGAAAATGCCCTACAAGAGAAAATGAAAATGAGCTTTTCTTAAGCAAACAAACCAAAATCAAAGCCATTACATTTATAAAACAGTCTATAGTAACTGCAAACATGGAGAGTCATCCAAGTGACTAACTAGGTAAGTTTTGTTTGAGCAGAAGGAGGAAGACTGGATCCATAAACACTGGGAGAAGAAGAGGAAAGAACTCACAGGTTGAGATAAGGATAATTTAATCAAAGGAAAAATAATTATTAAGTGAACATTATTATTAATTAAATAATTTAACTAAAGGGAAAAGGAGGAAAGGAAAAAAAAAAAAGAAAAACGAATAGGAAAGGAAAGGAAAGGAAAGGAAAGGAAAGGAAAGGAAAGGAAAGGAAACGAAAGGAAAGGAAAGGAAAGGAAAGGAAAGGAAAGGAAAGGAAAGGA
>NC_048893.1:145906837-145926041 GCF_011077185.1 Oxyura jamaicensis | reverse complement strand
CTTTCCTTTCCTTTCCTTTCCTTTCCTTTCCTTTCCTTTCCTTTCCTCTCCTCTCCTTTCCTTTCCTTTCCTATTCAGTAAAATACCTACTTAAGTTACTATTTAGTATCTTTGAAATATTCTGTGGTTCATGTGGGAATGACATATACATTTACATATACGTAAACTTTTAAATCACTACAGAATGTGAAAACTGTAGTTAATTGTTCATTGTTTTTTCTTTTTTTGTTGTTGTTGTTGTTTAAAAAGCAGTGTGTGTACAGTCATGATTCTAAGTCATGCATTTTCCTACCTGAGTCAAACAATCTGATAGATAAGCAACTATGTTTCTCTGGGCAACAATAAGCAAGTGCTGTATTTAGAAAAGTGGAGAAATTTTCTAGAAATTTTCTAGAAATTTTCTAGAAATCCTGCTTCCAGTTTCAATGCTCAAGCCAACACTCCTATATGCAAAATTCACAATGCAATTAAAACAAGTAAACTCCTCAAGGAGTGAAATGATTGAAAAGTTGAAAAGAGCACCATAATAGTCATATATATTACAGCAGGAAGGGGGAATAATTTCACCCTTTCTAAAATAAATAAATAAATACATACAGACCATAAGAAAAACTACATTCTGTTGTGCTAGAATCTGTAGTTTAGGAATGAGAGCATAAGTCAGGTATCACAAAAATACATTTCTTGATACACTCTTTGGTCTGCTTTTCATGGTATCACAAATATTATTCACAACTATCCTGTGATGAAATAATAAATTAAGGTCTTGGCTTTCTTATAGCTTTTCAATTTAGTCCAGTTTATACACAATATTCTTGTAATTAATTCTTAAATTCATGACCTACTTTGTATTATTACATTTCATTCCAATTCTAATTTTTAGTGTCTTAGCACTATCCAATGCATTGCATATATTGATACTCTGACATGCTGGCAATACCTCAGCCATCATTTGCCATCAGCACATTTTTATTACTTGTTTCAAGGTCATTAATGAAATTAAAATATTAAGTAAAATCAATCCCCAAAACAATCTTTGGGTGATTGTCTTTAGCCCTTTTAGTACCAATTATTATCTTTTCCCCACAGATATTTTCTTCAGTTGTTCTTTTCTTCATTTTACCTTTCTCTTTATGCAACACCAAAATACATCCTTTACAGAAGTCCAGGTACAGCATTAATTTCACCTAGAAACTGATTATCGGAGGAAAAACATAGATAGATAAATAGATAGATATAAAAATATATATGTATACTTAATTGTAACATTCTATCCAAGAAAACTTTATCCCATATTTAGTTCCCATTTTTTTTCTCTGACTCAAATATGCTCTTCAATAGGGTCCTTTTATGTAACAACAGGAAAAGAGACTTCTGGCCTCTGAAGGGTATCTAAGATCATGTTGCTTTCTTCATTCATGACGATGGTACCTGGCCTACTCACCTCCTTGTTCACCTGGTAACTCAGCTCCTGAGCCAGAGCTGAGGTTGCCATTGCTCTTGACCCCCAGAGAAGGCACCGGGTAAGCCTGGCAGCCTGACATCTATTTTGTAGTTTCCATTTCCATCTGTCATCTGGGATATTACCACCATCTTTGCATAACACAAAAAGTCCCACACTATCTTGTTCAAAGTCTGAAAGCCTTTTGCAGCCCTTCTACCACCAGCTATGACAATAACTGATGAGTCTATCCCGTTCACCATTCTTCTGAGAGCAGCAACCCTGGGGCTACCAGGCAACATTCCCTAAACTGGAAACAGTTGAAGCTGAAGGACTAAACAGTGACTAGTGATGAAACACCAAACAGAAGCAAAGGTCTAGCTTTCTTTGTCAACAATTAATGCTGTATTAGCTGCCAACTCCAAGATGCTTTATAGGAACATTTTTTGATGTATCTGTTTTTTTTTGTTTGTTTGTTTGTTTTTTTCAGAGTAGAGTATTCCTAATGAACAAAGTTATTCTGAACTTTGATTTATATGATCTGTCACTATACTGAGCCTTTTCTGTCAGCCAGAGGTAAAGGTTACACTTTGTGTTTTTCTCTTAAAACTAAACTTTGATTATGTTGGTCTCAAATATGAATCTACAGTCTTTATTATTATTATTATTATTATTGTTATTTTGCCATTCTACATTTTAATTGCTGCAGAGCTATACTTACACTAAGCCAAGGACTTTTCAGCTTCTCACTCTGTCCTGCCAGCGGGCAGGCTGGGGATGCAGCAAGAGCTGGGAGGGGATAGACCCAGGACAGCTGACCCAAACTGGTCAACAGGGTATTGCATACCATCTGACATCATGCTGAACAATATATAGGGGTGGCTAGCCGAGGTGGGGGGCTGGCTGCTCGGGGTTGGGCTGGGCATCGGTCAGCGGGTGGTGAACAATTGCATTGTGCATCACTTGTTTGTACATATTATTATTATTATTTTATTTATATTATTATTTATTTTATATTTACATTATTATATATTATTTATTTGTAATATATTATTATTATTATTATTATTATTATTATTGTTATTATTATTGTTATTATTATTTTCTATCTTAATAAACTCTCTTTATCTCAACTCACAGGCTTCACTTTCCTGTTTCTCTCCCCTATCCCAGAGAGGGAGGGGGAGTGTGAGCAAACAGCTGTGTGGTGTTTAGCTGCCAGCCGGGTTAAACCACAACAACCATACTATACCATATCATAGCATACCAAAACATGTTATGGGATATCCTTTTGGCCTGTCTGGGTCAGTTATCCTGGCTGTGTCCCCTCCCAGCTTCTTCTGCACCCCAAGCATCCTTGAAGGTAGGGCAGTAGAAGAAGCTGAACAGTCCGTGGGTCTGTGCAACAACAGCAACAAGTCTTCTGTGCAACAACTAAGACATTGGTCTGTAATCACCATTATTTCTATCAAAAATCCAAAACACAGCATCATATGAACTTCTACAAAAAAAAATAATAAAAATAAAAATAAATAAAATAAACTCTATCCCAGCCAAAAACATGACTTTATGAAAAGTTAAAATCACTCAGAAACTTTCTGAGTTTCATAAATGCAAAAATTGGTACCCCTGTTGTGGTTGTTTGTTAAAACAAACAAACACAACAACAATAAAACTTTTGTAAAGCAATATTTGTTCCCAAAGAGTTTTTCCTCTCTATACAGATTCCAGGACCATGTTTGCACAAAGTCTTGTATAAAGCACAGAAAACCTGGCCAAGTTCTGGATTTTTTTTTCCCTTCAAATTTTAACCAAGTCCTAGGAGAAAACAGCAGTGAATTTTGTAAGCCCTTGTATTTTTTCCTAATGCCAGCTAGAACTATGAAGATGTAAGAAGTGTAGCATGGTAGCATGCTTGTTTGCTTATTTCACAGAATAAAAAAAAATAAAAAATAAAATAAAATATAAATTTAAATTAAAAATAAAAATGAAATAATAATAATAACAAAGAACATTTCAGTGATTGTTTTCCAAAACAGATGTGACTGTTCATGTAATGGAAGAACCATGAAATTCTGATAATATGTACGCCCAAGCTATAAAGGCTGTTTATATATAGGCAAGCCGAGTTAAGAGATATATTTGTCTAAAGAGTTAGTTTCTTCCCTCCTCTCAGAACCACAGAATGACAGAATAGCTGACATTGGAAGGGACCTCTAAAGATCATCTAGTCTAACACCCCTGATGAGCAGGATCACTTAGAGCACGTTGCACAGGATGGCATCCAGGTGGGTTTTGAATATCTCCAGTGAAGAAGACTCAACAACCTCTCTGAGCAACTTGTGCCAGTGCTCTGTCACCCTCATAGTAAAGTGCCCCCTCATATTCAGTCAGAATTTCCTGTGCTTCTGTTTGTGCCCATTGCCTCTCATCTTGTTGCTGGGCACAACTCACAACTGAAAAGAGACCAGCTCCATCCTCTTGACACCCACCTGTCAGATATTTATATACATTAATGAGGTATCCCCTTACTCTTTTCTAGGCTAAAGGGGCCCAGTTCTCTCAGCCTGTCCTCATAGGACAGGTGCTACAGTCCTCTAATCATCTCTGTTGCCCTCCTCTGGACTCGCTCTAGTAGTTCTATGTCCCTCTTGTACTGGAGAGCCCAGAACTGGACATAGTACTACAGGTGTGGCCTCACCAGGACTGATTAGAGGGGGAGTATCACCTCCCTTGACATTCTGATGGCAACACTCTTCTGAATGCAGCCCAGGACACTGCTGGCCTTCCTGGACGCAAGGGCACATTGCTGACTTGTGCTCAGCCTGCTGTCCATCAGGATTCCCAGGTCCCTCTGTGCAGAGCTGCACTCTAGCAGGTCAGCCCCCAGCCTGTACTGGTGCTCGGGGTTATTCCTCCCTAGGTGCAGGACCCTGCACTTGCCCTTGTTGAACTTGAAGAGGATCCTCTCGGCCCAACCCTTCAACCTGTCAAGGTCCCTCTGAATGGCACATCTGGGGTATCAACCACTCCTCTGAGCTTTTTGTCATCAGCAAGCTTGCTGAGAGTATACTCCGTTCCATTGTCCAGGTCATTG
Organism: Oxyura jamaicensis; assembly: GCF_011077185.1. Lineage (NCBI taxonomy): Eukaryota > Metazoa > Chordata > Aves > Anseriformes > Anatidae > Oxyura > Oxyura jamaicensis. The sequence continues at coordinate 145,921,503 of NC_048893.1, read as the reverse complement.
ATGAATAAGTTGAACAACACAGGACCCAGTATTGACCCTTGGATGACACCACTAGCCACAGGCCTCCAACTAGAACCCACACCACTAAGCACAACCCTCTGAGCTCTGCCATCCTGTCAATTGTCAATCCACCTCACTGTCCACTCATGTAGATGGCATTTCCTGAACTTGTCTATGAGGATGTTATATGGTGTACATCCACCACATCCACCACTTTCCCCTCATCTACCCAGCTAGTCATCCCACCATTAAAGGCTGTCAGATTGTTTATGCATGATTTCCCCTTGGTGAACCCATGCTGACTATTCCTGATCACCTTCTTATCTTCCATGTGCTGGGAGGTGATCTCTAGGATGAGCTGTTCCATCACTTTTCCAGGGATAGAGGTGAGGGTGACTGGCATATAGTTGCCTGGGACCTCCTTCTTGCCCTTTTTTAGACTGGAATAACATTAGCTTTCTTCCAGTCCTCAGGCACCTCTCCTGTTTTCCATGAGCTTTCAAAGATGATGGAGAGTAGCCTAGCAATAACATCAGCCAGCTCCTTCAGCTTCTGTGGGTGCATTCCTTCAGGGCCCATGGATTTGTGGATGTCAAGTTTGCTTAGATGATCTCTGACCCAATCCTCTTTGACCAAGGGAAAGCCCTCCTTTCTCTGGACTTCCTCTCTTGTATCCAGGGTGTGAGATTCCTGCAGGCTGATCACAGAAACATAGAATCATAGAATCATTAAGATTGGAAAAGACCTTCAAGAACATCTGGTCCAACTATCAGCCTACTACCAATGTCACCCATTAAACCACCTAAGCACCAGGTCCAACCTTTCCTTTTTTAGGAAGGGAAAAAACGGACACCCACGGACAGTCACGCTTAAAGCCTGAAACAAAAAAAAAAAACATTCAACAACTCTGCCTTCTGCATATCCTCCGTGTCACCAGCATCTGCCCCATTCAACATCAGGGTGATATTTTCCCCAGTCTTCCTTTTCTACTGATGTATTTGAACAAGCCCTTCTTGTTCTTCTGCAGTGGGTTTACATGGCAAGGTTTTGGTAGCAGGGAGCCATAGAGTTGGCTTCTGTGAGAAGGATCTAGAAGCTGCCCCATGTTTGGTAGGGGCCTCAATGCTGACCAGAGCTGAGCCAATAAGTGATGTTGTTTTGCACCTCTGTGAGAGCATATTTAAGACAGGGAACAGAAATAAATAAATAAATGAATGAATGAATGAATGAATGAATAAAAATGGTGTGCCACACAGTAGCTGGGAGAGTGAGAGGAGTGAGAAACAGACTTGCAGGCACCAAGGTCAGTGAAGATGAAGGGGGAAAGGTTCTCCAGACACTGGAGCAGAAATCCCCTGCGGCCTGTGGTGAGGACCATGGTGAAGCAGGCTGTCCCCCTGCAGCCCATGGAGTACCATGGTGGAGCAGGTTTCCACACTGAAGCCCATGGAGGAGACCACGGTGGAGCAGGCGGACCTGCACTGACAGAGACTGCGGCCTGTGGAGGACCCCTGCTGGAGCATATTCTGGGATGGACCTGTAGCCTGTGGAGAGGAGACCATGCAGGAGCAGGTGGTCTGGGAGGAGCTGCTGCCTGTGGGGAACCCAGGTGGGAGCAGTTTGCTCCTGAGGGATGGACCCTGTAGTCCGCCCCTTATCTGGAGCAGTTTTTGAAGAGCTGCTGCCTGTGGGAAGCCCATGCCAGATCAGTTCAGCAAGGACTGCATCCTGTGGAAGGGACCCCACAGCACAGGGGACAAGAGTGATCGACAAGGAGCAATGGAGAAGAAGCACTATAGACTGACCATAACCCCCATTCCCCTGTTCCACTGTGCTTTTAGTTTCTTTCCTTTTTTTCTCGCTTCTCTAGCTCGTTAGTAAAAGTTAATATATTTTACTATCCCCCTATGCTGAGTCTGTTTTTCTCGTCACAATAATTACTGTGTGATCTCCTCATCCTTATCTCAACCCTTGAGCCCTTTTCATCGTATTTATTCCCAATTTCTCTTTGAGGAGGGGGAGTGAGAGAGCGGTTGTGGTGGAGCTCGGCTGCCCACCTGAGTAAAACCACCACACCTTGACATCCAGTGCCAGATTTAATTCCAAATGGGCCTTGGCCTTCCTTGTCACATCCTTGCATACTCTGACAGTGTTCCTATATTCCTCCCAAGTGGCCTGTCCCTTTTTCCATATGCTGTAAACTTCATTCTTCTGTCTGAGCTTTGCGAGGAGCTCCCTGCTCATCCACGCAGGTCATTTGCTCCCTTTGCTTGCCTTCTTATTCATAATGATGCAGCAATTTTGAGTTTGGAGGAAGTGATACTTGAAAACTACCCAGTTGTCTTTGACCTGCCTTCCTTCCAGGGCCCTAACCCATGGAATCCTTCCAAGTAGAATATACTATATATTATGCATTATGCAGTAGTACATAACACAATATATATTATGTACATAATACAATATATATTATGTATGTATTCTATGTATTTTTGCTACCTAGGATTCTTTGGAGCTATTTGCTAGATGTGAAGCATGAACTATCTGCAACATTCATGTGAAAGTACAGAATAACATCATTTTATGAAACTTTGAGATGCTGAGAGAAAAATAAGTGTATAAGCATGCCCCCCTTCACCCCATCTCTTTCCTTTTCCTCCTTCCCTCCCTCTACCCCATGCAATATGGCATATAAATACTATTTCTTCATTTAATGTTTCTGGTGTAGATTATGTCTTGTGTTTGGTTGTGTTTTTTGTTTGTTTGTTTGTTTGTTTCTGTTGTTTGTTTGTTTTTTGTTTGTTTGTTTTGACAGAACCTTTATCGCAGTATGTACCTTTACGAAACCATTTAATCATGATTTTCACTTCTTTCCATAACTATTTGTAATGGGGTAATAATAACTGACATAAAAATTCCCTACTAATCAGAGTTAAGCAGAATGTAAACTTCTGTATACAATGCTCTGCCATTTGAAAATTACAAATGAAAAATATCAATGAATCTATCTTATCTAAACAACAAATCATCCCCAGTTCCAAGAACAGTTCCAGTTCCTGGAAAACAGTACTAGTGGAACAATCTGAAGATGATGGAATTATATGGGTTATTTGTACTGATATCAGGGTGTCCAATGATTTCGTCATGCCAATGCACATAGTCTATACATAAATATATGTGTGTATTGGGTTTGTGTGTCAAAGTTTGGTTAGCAGGGGGCTGCAGGGATGGCCTCTGTGAGAAGAACCGAAAAGCTGCCACATGCTTGATAAGAGACAGTTACAGCTGGCTCCAGGTTCTCTGCTGACCAGAGCCAAACCAATAAGAGATGTTGTTTGTGCCTCTGTGAGAACGTATTTAAGAAAGGGAAAAATGCTGCACAACAGTAGCTGGGAGAAGGAGTGAGAGCCAGCCCTGTAGACCCCAAAGTCAGCACGGAAGGAGGTCAGGAGGTGCTCCAGGCACAGAGCAGCAGTTCCCCTGCAGCCTGTGGAGAGTCCCCTGGTGGAGCAAACTGTCCCCCTGCAGCTCATGGGTTCCACGGCAGAGCAGATCTCCATGCTGCAGCCTGTGAAGGAGCCCCTGCAGGAGCAAGCCCCAGGATGGAACTGCAGCCCTTGGAAAGGAGCCCACGCAGGAGCAGGGGGTCTGGGAGGAGCTGCCACCTGTGGTGGACCCATGCTGGAGCAGTTTACTCCTGATGGATGGACCCCATGGTGCAGACCCATGTGGGTGGGAGCAGTTCTTGAAGAGCTGCTGCCTGTGGGCGGCCCCCACAGGATCAGTTCAGGAAGGATGGCATCCCGTGGGAGGGACCCCACATGGAGCAGGGGTAGAGAGTGACCATGAAGCAGCGACAGAGATGAAGTTTTAGGGACTGACTGCAGCCCCCATTCCCTGTTCCCCTGCTCCACTTGGGGGAGGGGGACATGGAAGAGGGTGGATGGAAATAAAGTGTTTTTATTTTGTTTTGTTTTAGTTTCTCACTTCTCTAGCTTGCTAGCAGTAGGTAATAAGTTACAATTAATCTCCCTATGCTTAGCCTGTTTTCGCCGTGATGAGAATTGTTGAGTGACCTCCCTGTCCTTATCTTAGCCCTTGAGCCCTTTTCATCATATTTTCTCCCCTTTTCCCTTTGAGGATGGGGAGTGGTTGTGGTAGAGCTCAGCTGAACAGCTGAGAAAAGCCACCACAATATGTACATAATTGATGATTAAAAGATACTGCAAAATAACAAGAACTAACTGACTATATGTAAGTTTGGACTGCAAACTAATTCTATGCATCATGATCTGCCAAAACCCCTTGCAAGATATTTCATTTTGTTTTGCTCTAGCATCCACATATGCACTTATGATTCAATCGACCAATATATTTTTTAATTGTCAAAGAAGTTACGTTTTTGTTTTATTAAGAATATCTTTAGAACTGAAAATGGTGAGTCACAGATCCTTTGTAACTAAACTGTTATGTATGACAAAGTAGATTTAAATAGGTACTTCCCCTGTGAACAAAATATTTTAAACCAATACTCAAATGCATAAGTATTTTGAATTCTCCAGAAATAGAGCATATTAACACAGATGTATTAAAAAACTGGTATTGTAGGTAAGAGAAAATTTTAATTTCTACACAAATTTTAAAAATCTATAATTTTAACTTTAAATTAGTTCTAAATGAAACAGAGGAAGATATAAATATTGGAAAGATGAAGAGAGAAAAATGTTTTATTTAAAGAATCAAAATCAAAAAAGACCCACGGGATATTTAGTCTCTTTGAAAAATGAAAAGAAATAATATTTTTTCTATCAATCTGTGAGTACTAAAAGCCTTCACATACCACCCAAAGAATAAAATAAGATCGTAATACGTCTGATTCCAGAGAACCCAGAATCACCACATTTTTATGTCATTGAAACATAATAGAGTGGTGGTTTAACACTGATAGTCAGCTAAGCAGCACTACCCCTCTTCAGCAAGATAAAGTGGGGGATAAAAGGAGGTGGAGGAAAAACTTGCAGGTTTGAGATAAGTACCGTTTAATGAAAGAAAACCAAAAGCCCTGTGGAATCAAAGGAGAAAACAGTTATTCACTACTTCACATCTCCAACTGATATTTAGCCACTTCTTGGCAAGCAGGGCCACAGCAAAAGTTTTGGAATCATGGCTAAGATATCATATGGTTTGGAATATCCTTTTTGTTGGTTTAGGTCAACTGCCCTGGTGATGTCCCTCCTCCACCTCTTGCCCACCCCCAGCCTACTGCCTTTGGTGAGAAGTTAGAGAGTCAGCCCTGATGCTGTGCTAGCACTGTTCAGCAATAACCAAAACACTGGTGTGATATCAATGCCATTCTATCTACAAGTGCAAAACACATCACTACATGGGGTGCTCTGGGGAAAGGTAACACCATCACAGCCAGACCCAGTACAGCTAGGAAAGCTGGGAACAAAATCCTAATGAATATAGTTATCAATTATATTCCCCAGGATGTCCATTTGCTTCTTTTAGATATTAGGAGCACATATAAATTATTTCAATTGGATTTGAAAAGGTCAGGAAAAAAAAATATGGACACAGAAAGTTTCCATATTCTTTTTGGACTACAGTAGACTAAGTGTCTACAGGTACCTGAAAGGAGGCTGTAGTGAGGTGGCAGTTGGTCTATTCTCCCACGTGCCTGGGAGGACAGGACGAGGGGGAATGGGCTAAAATAGCGCCGGGGAGGTTTAGGTTGGATATTAGGAAGAACTTCTTTACTGAACGGGTTGTTAGTCACTGGAATAGGCTTCCCATGGAAGTGGTTGAGTCACCATTCCTTTAGGTCTTTAAAAGATGTAGAGCTTAGATGTAGAGCTTAGGGATATGGTTTAGTGGAAGATTTGTTAGCGTTAGGTCGGAGGTTGGACTCGGTGATCTTGGAGGTCTCTTCCAACCTAGACTATTCTGTGATTCTGTGAAAAGTCCACACTCTATATGACTGAATTTCCTGGCAAAATGGATTAAACTTTCAAATTATTTTCAGCTACTTTCAAAGAATGAAAAATAATGCAACTGCAATATTAATACATTTCATTGCTTTTGTTTTAATATTGCAATATTAATACATTTCATGCCAGGAAATAGGCATGGGAAGATCTCATTGTAAAGAGAGCTCATTGTCAATTTGCCCCTAAAATATATATTTGCAAATAAAGTTTTTCAAGTTTTTTTAAAAGTCATTTATTTCACTATAAGGCCATTGTAAAAAGACAGATGCATTTGAGAAGAGATGATTTGGGCAGCTAATTCATAGCATAGGGAGGGTGTTGATTTCTTTGTGGAGGAAAAATGTTTTTGAAGATGTGATAGTACCTTGAAAAGAAAAAATGGCTTTCGAAAACTTTCTGGAGACAGTAGAGGTTTTTAAGCCTATAGATTATATGCCACTTCAGTTCTAACTTTGGTTCTTTTGTTATCCAGGAAAGACAATGAGTAGTCATTACTCATCTTTGATATGGTGTTTATATTTTATTACACAAATTGCTTCTTATTCATTCATTAATTCTCATTTTTATTTATGTAGTAGCTGAAGGACAAATAACAATATGTTTTTCATCTTAAGCTTTTAATGTAATTTTTTTTTTTTTTTTCAGCTATGTCATAAAAATGCACAGAAATCCAATTCCAGACAATGGTTATATATTCTCATAAAATCACATACAAAAATTGCTAGTATCCTGGTTTCGGCTAGGAGAGAGCTTATTTTCTTCCTAATAGCTGTATGGTGCTGAGTTTGGGATTTAGGATGAGAATGTTGTTGATACCATGCTGATGTTTTAATTGCTTAAGTAGTACTTACACTAAGCCAAGGACTTTTCAGCTACTCACAATGTCCTGACAGTGGGCAGACTGGGCACGTAGCAGCAGCTGGGAGGGGACAGACCCAGGACAGCTGACCCAAACTGGCCAAAGGGATATTCCATACCATCTGACATCATGCTGAACAAGTATATGGGGGGGCTGGCCGGGGCGGGGGGGACTGGCTGCACGGGGCATCAGTCAGCAGGCATCAGTCAGCAGGCAGTGAGAATTTGAATTCCCCATCACTTGTTTTGTACACATTATTATTAGTAGTACTATTATCATTATTATTATTATTTTCCTTTCTTTTCTGTCCTAATAAACTGTCTTTATCTCAAGCCACAGGCTTTCATTTTTTTCTGGTTCTCTCTCCCATCCCAGAGAGAGAGGGGGGAGCGTGAGTGAATGGCTGCGTGGTGCTTAGCTGCCAGCTGGATTAAACCACAACAGCCAGTCAAACCAAATGAATAGTATGTCACGTATGTATGAGGTATAACCCAAAACAGAGGAAGCAATGAGCAAAGAATGTGCAAAAACATTTTTATTCTGCAGCAAGACTGTGTCATGTTCCAGGAAATCATATGTATGAAATTTTGCAACCAAATGATCTGATCCAATAACTGCATAAGTGACTTACAATATTTCTTAACATTACCTTTCAAAATTAAATAATTTACCTAAAACAAAGCAAAATCCCCCAAAACAGACTAAAATCATAAAAGGCATACTGGTACTTAGTTCTGTATTGTTTATCATTCAACGCTGTACTCCTATGATAGCTGCAGAGGTAGCTGGGAAGGGAGATCTGTACTTTTTATACATTTTAGCTGTGTATCTATTTTATTTTATTTTATTTTTAATAATAAAATCTTTTTATATAAGGCAGGATTTACTGGTGCTCTCTATACAGAATCATGAATGTCTACTGATTTAATTTATGCCACCATAATTTGTTTTGAATTATCTAAAATATCTGACCTATCCAAATTTAGATTGAAATTACAGATTTCAGCCTCAGATGGATGCCATCTAAAATGTTTACCTATGTCCAAAGTAAGTCTTGTAGTCTTGTCCTTTTTTTCTTTTTTTTCCTTCTTTTTTTTTTTTTTTTCTCAAGAAGCTAACATTTTTCTTTTCTTTATTAAATATCATATTTAACACAGGGCATTGATTTTGACTGGTCAAAAATATTTAAGTCTCACAAGAATAACAGTGGTAGAAATTATAACAGTTTTAGCCCTGCTCAACCAATAATGGACACAGGTAATCCTATAAATGTTTTAGAACAAGAACCTGCTACTAAAAATATTTTTTTCTCAGCAGCTTCTTGACACAAAATCAACAGCCTTTCAGTAATGCTGTTCTTAATTTAAACTCCTCTCGTTAGAGTTGGAGGAAGTTTTAAAAAATAAATTCAGAAAACTAACATTACTTTTTATTTATTTATTTATTTACATTGAATATTCTGAACAAATTCCTGTTCTTTTATTGAACTCATGATGTCAAACTATCATCTTTGAAGAACAGATTCTGTTTGTGGGCATCCTGCTCCTTAGTAAGCACTCTTTATTCTTTCTCTTCATGGTTAAAAAAAAAAAAAAAAAAAAAAAAATCTCAGTCTCATTTCAAAGCCATTCCACGCATGCAAAGGGACTATATCCTCAGTAGGGTCTTGCCCAAAGATGCACAAAAATTCTTGGAGGCCAGTATCTATGTGACAAATTTATGGAAATGACAATTGCAAAGAATTTTTTCACTATATGAAAGAAATCTTGTATTTTCAGAATAAGATTTCCATACACTGAGAAATCAATTTCTTTCATTAATACAATTGTTCCAATCCACCAGAGCCAGAAGCAGAACAGCAGAACAACTACTTTGTACCTGGACAGATGGAATAAAATAGGTGTACTAACATCTTTGTGGTAGTAATGCTGTCTTTCAAAATCTGGAAAACAGCTACCAGTGTAGTCTCATGACTGTGTGCAGTTGTCAATTTCACATTCTAGTGAATGACTAACATGCATATACTTATAAATGTGCATTATATATGTGTGTGTATGAGTATGTGTGTGTCTGTGCATGTGTGAATTTTGCTTAGGTATCAGTAGCACTGTACTGACATTGCTTTTTTAGCACAGGTCTACTGATCTTGTCTTACATATACAGCCTGTCACTCTACTATCACCTATTTGTCTCCTTTGAACAGTTACTTTCTTTAAATTCACCTTATACTATTTTGCCATAATCAAATGTTACCTTCACAGTGGCATTTAATTACTTGAAAAGAAGAATGCTCCTTATATAATCTTCAATCATGAATATTATTATTTAACTAAAACCAAAAACATTCCATGTGTCTTTTGGCATATACAACTCTCCTGAGGAATATAATTCACCCAGGTCTGTAGGCTTGAAGTTTAAATTTTCAATGCCATGTAAAAGTACATTCATGTCACTGGAATTCCCTGTTGGTACCTTATATTTCTGAGGAAAACTTTCATCTCCAAATCACTCCTTATGTCCAATGTGATGGACATTCTTTTTTCTCAATCTTTTTTGTGAAGGAAGAATCCTGCTGTCTTCTCTTCAGCAATGATTCTGAATGATGTGGAGGGATGATTCATTATCAGTCATAATGAACTATTAAAAAATAGTAATAATAATAAAGTATTTTCTCTTAAATTATAGAACTACCACACTCCCCTTTCAAAAACAAGACAAAACAAAACAAACAAACAAATCTTCTACTTCTGAAACTTCATCTGAATAGATGACTTCATAGGTTAGAAAACCCCATATAGAAAACTGAACTGAGCAGGCATTTCAACAAACAAACAGGTGTATTACAGTTTAAGGAAGAGTAGGAAATAAGTTATAAAAATAACACTTCTCCCACACAGTTATACACCCTGCGTGGTGTTTCTACCTAGGATAATCAGTCAGGTGGGAGACAAATCTTGATTTTACTGAACATGATTTTATCATTTACTTAGGGAATATTATATATATGTATATATAAATTACCAGAACCACTGTTAAAGTAATAACATCATGCTTTTTCCTTCTCAGAGTTCCATAGAAATATTATTTTGCCCTCAATACAGTGAATCAGCCAGGAAGAGAGGACAACTGTCATGGGAATCAGGTCACAGTTAAGACGAGTTTCTATGAGTTCTAAGTGAGTTGCCCTATAAATTCAATATAAGTATATTGTAGAGGCTTGCTGTCTGTAGGTAATCTTAACATACTTGCTTATAATCCATCTATTTAAGGAAGAATTACCATTTTTTATTGTTGGTGGGTTATTGTTTTTTTTATTATTTTTTTTTATTATTTTAACTTACAACTTAAGAGTCATGTTTCCCAGTTCTCTTGACAGTGAGGAATAAATTATGTCATGGAGAATGAAGCACTTCAAGAAAGCGGAGAAACTCTTCCACCTATACTCAGACAAAAGAACTCATATGTTACCAGTTATGAATACTTATATGTTATCCAATGATCTATTGAGTGTCCTCTGAGAATGCCAAGGCACATAAGAAAAACTCAATTTTCTCATAAGCATTCATCTATCTAGAGCCTAGTACTGCTGAGTACTATCAGATGTGATGGTAACATGAGTATGTTAGTGGTCCTAAACATGAGCAGAACAGGTTTTCAGGTACTGAAGGGACTCTACTGTTAAACCTTTAGTACCTAAAGTAGTTAGAGATGGATATAGGCGAAGCAGGTTAACACTAGATATCAAAGATATTCAGTAATGCTCAGTGATTTATCTCTGTCTTCTTTTTCAGACCTAACTCCAGGTCTGCATACTTCTGAAGCCCTTATTGCAGCACAGTATCCAGAATTTCTCCCTCTTCCACCATACTAACTCACAGTAGCTTGTTTCCAGTAGAAGGGTTATCAGTTTAAAACGTGAGATCTGAAATGACCCAATTGCCACAAACTGAATGAGCTGCAACAGGGAACTGAAATTCTAGTGCTGAGCTTGTCAGTTTATTTTCAACTTCAGGCAGAGTGCTCATCTGAGACTGAAATAAGATACAGATAAAAGTTTCACAGCAGAAAGACAAAATTTCAGAATTGTCACAGACAGGAGACACTATCCATTTTTCCATTATTCAGTATAGTACAAAAACATTCAGATCATCTGATTACATAAAGTTGTGCTGAAATTTCTTCAGAATTACACAAGGGATGGCAAAATGCTCCCTAAGTTTTTCTTCAAAAATAATAATAATAATAATAATAAAGGGTTCTGTATGATCACTTTATACAGCTGTGCACCTAGACATAAAATTAAGGTCTTGCTAATTACTATATAATATGTATAAAATGAATTAGTAGGCAATTTAATTCTATTAATGTGTTATTTATATTATGCTAGTTATTTAGTTATATGTTATTTATATTATGCTAGTTCCCACAACATACTAAATTTTGTACACTCATTGCATATTCATTTTTTAAAAAAATGAAATTTCTTAAGAGTCTGTAGATTGTAGTTTCATAACAAATTATTAATATCTGATATGTTCTACTCAGGTTCTAACATACATTCTGTTATTTTAATTGCATATCTAAATTTCAATATTCAATAAAAAATATTCATGTTAAATTTAGAGATTTAAAGTGTGGTATAAGAGTTTAAATCATTCTTTTGGAGAATAATTATTATTAGACATTTTATTTGCATGTTTCAATTAATATTTGAATTAATAATATTAATAACTAATATTAATATAATTAATGGATAAAATATTTTTTAAAAAATCAAAAAGAAATGTAGATCATATAGAGAAAATTACTTTTATCCAAACACATAATAATTTATTCATTATTTGAATATTGAATTATCTTGAAACACTTATTAAGCATTTGTCTTGAAAGAAGGAAAATAGACAATTTTACCAACACCTTCAAGGAACTTTTGATTCCACCAGTAAAAAGTCATTATCTGCTTAAAAACTCATGCAGTTTTTTCTGGTGATTATTGTTAAGTTTGTTTCTATCTTTTGAATAAATCAGAAAGAAAGAGTTTATATATATATATATATATTAAAAAAAAAAAAAGTGTAATAAATGTATCACCTTTGCTTGTGTTTAACATTAATCAAATTTTAAATTTATTGATATGTTTCATGAATAGATATTTTAATATAAACTTGATCTGAAATGTCACTCAGGAATACAAAAAAAAATCTTAAAATCAAGAATTAGAACCTAATTAATTTTCATCATTATGGTTCATATTTTCTTTATTCAGACGAGAAATGTTAGTAGATGACATCATGTCAGAGAAAATGTCACAGTAGGCAGGAAAGATTCTTTGGCCATTAAATCACTCTTTGAGGTGATACTGCTATTTCTGGCATCACCAATAACAGAAAATGTAGTGGTCTAAACATGTGCAATGAACATTTCTTTTCCTTTGAAGTATATTATATGTATATTTATATTTATATTTAAAAAAATAAAAAATAAAAAGAAGCCTTATTAAACAGAATGTTGTAGGATTCTTTGATGTAAAAACATACCTGTTCCAAAGGGCACATAGTATGTGGCAGTAGATTAGGAAAGATCAGTATTTTCTGATAAACTCCCTATAGTAAAACTGGTAGAAAAAAAGACTTACAAAAAGCCAGACAAAAATTACCAGCATCTTTCACATTGAGAATAAAATGTAACAAAAGTCAGTGAAAGCTGTCAGAAAGAACAAACGATTCTTGATCCATAGTAGTTAAAAGAGTTCTGTAAACAAAGCAGGTTTTATTTTCACTTCAAACAGTCCTGTGATCAGACTGAAGTGAGATAGCAGCTGCTTAAATAGAGTTAACAAGCCAGATACTTTAAACTCAGTAAAATGCCACTGTACAGTATGGTGTGGCAGTTTGTTTTTAATAAAAGTCAGCTTTCTGGTTACAAACAATTTATGCTATCAGAACTTCCATAACACTTGAAATACCATAAAGAAAGAAGTGTTAACACTGATGGTAGTGAAATAACAGATTTTAGGTTAAACTAAGTTATTTAAATAGTCTACAAGTTTACTTTGTCTTTGATTCTTCTGTCACCAATATTTTCATGTGAGAATACTCATTTTTATTTGGAAGTTTCTAAATATGAATGCTAAATTACTGAAGTTTTGTGTATAAATATATGATGATTTATATAAATTACAATTGCTTTCAGTTGATCATAACTGTTAAGGTTTCCCTTCTGTTACTGAATTATCATACAAGTAAATAAATAAATAAACATCTGCTTTTCTTCTGGCCATAATATTCCATTTGCCCGAGTCATACTAAAGAGATTATAATTAAAGACTGAAATTTGAACTACATAAATATGGGAAAATTCACATTATTGTTCTCTATTTTTAACGATACTATCACTATAAGAAATTCCATTTCCAAACCCATCATGCAAGTCAAACTTGAAAGAATAATTCCAGTTTGGAGAAACATGCAATCTAGGAAGAGAACTTTTAGCTCTCACCAGCATTTCACCTACCAGCCCACCCTACTATACTGTATCTCAGAGTCGTATTTAAGAATAAAAGATCTAACACTATTCTAACAGAAAGTGAACATTGTCAAAGAGATTCTATTTCTTCCCTGTGGAATATTTTCTCTTTCTCACCAACTTTTGACAGATTTCCTCCAAAAGGCAATACTAGGGCCTTGGACCACTCAGATACTGAGAATTCATTATTCACCTACCAATAAGTGTTTCCACTGTATCAATAATGTACCTATTTCAAGCTCTAATTCATGAAAATTGTAATTCATTACTCTTATCACAGCTTTTTTTTTTTTTTTTTTTTTTTTTTTCTTTCTGCCTTATACAACTCAATTCATGAAAATCTGTCTCCATCATGACCATTTGTGAGCTGCTGTAATGTAGTCAGATACTAGACCTACAATACCATGGAAGAACTGCGAGGAGATGAAAAAATTGAGTAATGTACAACAAATGAGACATTGGTCAACAACTGAACCGAACTGTGAAGAATGCTCATAGAAATGAGGAAGGCAACCCTGTACGACACAATATTTTTTTTTGTAAGTGAAAGGAAGAGATTAGGTAAGCAAGTCTAATTCTAGCATTCACTAATTTTTGGTAACTTAATTTCATAATCATCACAATATGCTTCAATACAGCATTATGAGTACAGCTTACAATGTCTTTTTACATTCTTATGATTAGAAGTCACAGGGTTACTTTATTATGATTTATGTCCATTCCAATTTGGTTATAGTTTGTCCAGTTCCCAAGTATCTTCACTGCAAAGGGAATCTTGGAAATCTGTGAATGTTAGGGATTCAGTAGAAATAGCCTGCCTTGGTAAACTCACTGAAACATAACTGTCGAGAACAGCAAAAGCCTTGTAAAATCTCCTGAGATGTAGGCTAGAATAGAGCAATAATAAACTCTGACCCATAAAAAGTCATGTAAACATTATAACATGTTTTTACTAGCCTTTTAAGTGGCAGGAGCAATTGATCTTACACAGCTTGGGTCTTATCAGCTTCCAAGTCAACTTGAGCATACAGGATCCTACATGGGTGTGAAAGTGCCTCCGGCTTTGGAAGACTGAAATAGGAACAGATATAATGCTATCAGCTGTTTAGTTATTTACTCCAGGAAAATGTTTGATATTTCCAACTTCAAACATCAAAAAATGAAACACCTATGGAAATCAACTGAATGTTCCAGTATTGTTAATAAAAATAAACATATATGCAATCTCAAGTTGTCCTTGTTAAATTGCCACAGTGCACAATTTTCACTATGCTGAAAAGTAAAGGAAAAAAAAA
>NC_048893.1:145875319-145906737 GCF_011077185.1 Oxyura jamaicensis | reverse complement strand
AGCAACAGTGTCCTTGCCTTAAGGCTCTCTGATCATGACAGCATCCCTAAGGTTCAATGCTCCTATTTTTTTTTTTTTAAGAAAAAATGCTGGAAGCTTTAGTCCTCAGTGGAACGTGAAGTTCACGTCAATACACTTCAATTGGAGTTTTGCCTAAGTAAAAGATGAAGGATTTAGCTCACTGTTAACTTCATGAACAAACAACATGAATTTCACAGCATTTGATTTCTGCCAAATAGTTACCCAATAAACTCCTGTGGGAAATCAGCCATATTATTTGCATTTAATAATTTATATAATTGTATAAACCTACTTTATGTCTTTAAAATACTTAATGAAGAAATTGTGGCTTTCAGAATGTTATATATGTGTGTGTGTAAATGTGTATTTTACTGTCACTGTGGCAGCTACTGTTGACCTCAGACAACATCTCTTAAATACATAGACTTAGTGGTGTAGGTGTATGTGACTCTGATATTCATTAAATCTCACTAAAAAGCTCAGAATCTCTCCCCTCTGTAGATGGTTACCATAACATATGCACCAATTTGTTAATTATTAATGTGTACTCTACTTCTTCCATTCTGATTAAAGAAAAGGAACATATAAAAGTACTGAGGAGGTAGTGTTCAGAATTTAAAATTGATTTGTTAGGTAGCACATATTTCCAAGAAAAGTTATGACACTGCATCTGAATGCAATGCAATTTTACATGCTAGTGTCTGGACCTGGCTCTGAATGTGGAAACTTACATCTATTGTTTAAGTGCCTTTTTTTTTTTTTTTTTTTTTTTTTGGAGTTTTACATCCATAAACCCTTTGGAAGGTAAATACTTTTTTTTACTCCATTAGAAATTCTAATGTAGAGAGCTGACAAAAAAATTCTGAAAAATAAAGAAATTCTTATGCCTTGCTGTAAAAATATGTTTTTTTTGTTGTTGTTGTTTGTTTGTTTGTTTCAGAATAAAGTGTTCAAAATTCTGCTTTTGATTTTTGACAGAAGGACACAGGCAATCTTTTGACCAAGGATTCTGAGAAGCAACTAATGACAGCTGAAAATTTGGAATTTTGTTCTGGGATATAATACTCCATTTTAGTGTACTTATCTTAAATATCGAACTATAGAAAGAATGGCCTGAACATCAGAAGCGCTGAATATGCTTCTCTATTCAGAGCCACAGTTGCAGTGACCACTTCACTGTCACAGACTGATGTTTTGCAGCATTTATATTTTCAGTGTCCTATCACTTAAAAGGACTCACAATTCTGAGTTGAGTGGCAAGGGCCAATGAAGGAAAATTGCAAGGACATTTGGACACCTGTGATGGGAATCTGCAGAAAGTAGCTTCCTGAACAGAGAATGACATGACCAAAATAATTAAAGATATTTAAACAAGAAATTATTTAGAGATGAATGGTTAGGATATTCTACAGATGAAAAATGTGGATTTAAATTTCCTCACAAGGAAAGAAAGATCTTGACTATAAGTCCCCCAGATTTAATAAATGGTCAGGTAAATATTACTCTTAGGTAGAAGAAACTAGCACTACTTCTGATCAGTTTTGTAAGAATTAAAATTTGTTCTGAGTCCAATTCCCAAATCAGGACCAGTAGTCAATTCATGAAGGAAAATTATCATTTAGAGCATTTTAACGGTCACTGAACTTTCCAGCACCACTGGTATTTCAGTGATTAAGTGCATGTGTGCATGACCTCCTCCAGTAATGTTGTCTATTGAAATTACCCACTGGAAATTTAGGAATGAGGGTGACTGACAGAGACATGTAAAAAAATCAGAAGAAGGAACGTTCGCGTAATAAGGTAATGGCCCAGCTGAAGTGCATCTACACCAATGCACGCAGCATGGGTAACAAACAGGAGGAGCTGGAAGCCATCGTGCAGCGGGCAGGCTACGACTTGGTTGCCATCACGGAAACGTGGTGGGACCAGTCTCATGACTGGAGTGCTGCGATGCCTGGCTATAGGCTCTTCAGAAGGGACAGACAGCACAGAAGGGGTGGCGGTGTGGCTCTCTATATTAGAGAGTCTTTCGATGTTGTAAAACTCGAGGCTAGGAATGACAAGATCGAGTCCCTTTGGGTTAGGATCGGCAGGGACAACAAAGCTAGCGTCCTGGTCGGGGTCTGTTACAGACCGCCGAACCAGGACGAGGAGACGGATGAGGAGTTCTACAGGCAGCTGGCAGAAGTTGCGAAATCTTCAGCGCTTGTACTCGTGGGGGACTTCAACTTCCCTGACATATCCTGGAAGCACAACACAGCCCAGAGAAAGCAGTCTAGGAGGTTTCTGGAGAGCGTGGAAGATAGCTTCCTGACGCAGCTGATTAGTGAGCCTACCAGGGGTGGTGCCCCGCTAGACCTTCTCTTCACAAACAGAGAAGGACTGGTGGAGGATGTGATTGTCGGGAGCTGTCTTGGGCAGAGTGCCCACGAAATGGTGGAGTTCACTATTCTTGGCGAGGCCAGGAAGGGAACCAGTAAAACCACTGTACTGGACTTTCGGAGAGCTGACTTTGGGCTGCTCAGGACACTGGTTGGTAGAGTCCCTTGGGAGGCGGTTCTGAAGGGCAGAGGGGTCCAGGAAGGCTGGGTGCTCTTCAAGAGGCAAATCCTAATGGCGCAGGAGCGGTCTGTTCCCATGTGCCCAAAGATGAGCCAGCGGGGAAGAAGACCAGCCTGGCTGAACAGAGAACTGTGGCTTGAGCTTAGGAGAAAAAAGAGGGTTTATAATCTTTGGAAAAGTGGGCAGGCCACTAGGGAGGACTATAAGGATGTAGTGAGGCTGTGCAGGGACAAAATTAGGAAGGCCAAAGCTCATCTGGAGCTCAATCTGGCTACTGCCGTTAAAGATAACAAAAAACACTTTTATAAACACATCAGCACAAAAAGGAGGACAAAGGAGAATCTCCATCCTTTACTGGATGCAGGGGGAAACTTAGTTACAAGAGATGAGGAAAAGGCGGAGGTGCTCAATGCCTTCTTTGCCTCAGTCTTTAGCGGCAATACCGGTTGTTCTCTGGATTCCCAGTATCCTGAGCTGGTGGAAGGGGATGGGGAGCAGGATGTGGCCCTCACCATCCACGAAGAACTGGTTGGTGACCTGCTACGGCACTTGGATGTGCACAAGTCGATGGGGCCGGATGGGATCCACCCAAGGGTACTGAGAGAACTGGCAGAGGAGCTGGCCAAGCCACTATCCATCATTTATCAGCAGTCCTGGCTATTGGGGGAGGTCCCAGCTGACTGGCGGCTAGCGAATGTGACGCCCATCTACAAGAAGGGCCGGAGGGCTGACCCGGGAAACTACAGGCCTCTCAGTTTGACCTCAGTGCCAGGGAAGCTCATGGAGCAGATCCTCTTGGGAGTCATCATGCGGCACTTGAAGGGCAAGCAGGCGATCAGGCCCAGTCAGCATGGGTTTATGGAAGGCAGGTCCTGCTTGACGAACCTGATCTCCTTCTATGACAAAGTGACGCGCTGGGTGGACGAGGGAAAGGCTGTGGATGTGGTCTACCTTGACTTCAGCAAGGCTTTTGACACCATCTCCCACAGCATTCTCCTCAAGAAACTGGCTGCTCTTGGCTTGGACTGGCGCACGCTTTGTTGGGTTAGAAACTGGCTGGATAGCCGGGCCCAGAGAGTTGTGGTAAATGGAGTCAAATCCAGTTGGAGGCCAGTCACTAGTGGCGTCCCCCAGGGCTCGGTGCTGGGGCCAGTCCTCTTTAACATCTTCATCAATGATCTGGACGAGGGCATTGAGTGCACCCTCAGTAAGTTTGCAGATGACACCAAGTGAGGTGCGAGTGTCGATCTGCTCGAGGGTAGGAAGGCTCTGCAGGAGGATCTGGATAGGCTGCACCGATGGGCTGGGGTCAACTGCATGAAGTTTAACAAGGCCAAGTGCCGGGTCCTGCACCTGGGGCGTAATAATCCCAAGCAGAGCTACAGGCTGGGAGATGAGTGGTTGGAGAGCTGCCAGGTGGAGAAGGACCTGGGAGTGATAGTGGACAATCGGCTGAATATGAGCCAGCAGTGTGCTCAGGTGGCCAAGAAGGCCAACGGCATCCTGACTTGTATCAGAAACAGTGTGGCCAGCAGGGCCAGGGAGGTGATCGTCCCCCTGTACTCGGCTCTGGTGAGGCCGCACCTCGAGTACTGTGTTCAGTTTTGGGCCCCTCGCTACAAGAAGGACATCGAGGTGCTTGAGCGGGTCCAAAGAAGGGCGACGAAGCTGGTGAGGGGCCTGGAGAACAAGTCCTACGAGGAGCGGCTGAAGGAGCTGGGCTTATTCAGCCTGGAGAAGAGGAGGCTCAGGGGCGACCTTATCGCTCTCTACAGATACCTTAAAGGAGGCTGTAGCGAGGTGGGGGTTGGCCTGTTCTCCCACGTGCCTGGTGACAGGACGAGGGGCAATGGCCTAAAGTTGCACCAGGGGAGTTTTAGGTTAGATGTTAGGAAGAGCTTCTTTACTGAAAGGGTTGTGAGGCATTGGAACAGGCTGCCCAGGGAGGTGGTGGAGTCACCATCCCTGGAAGTCTTCAAAAGACGTTTAGATGTAGAGCTTAGGGATATGGTTTAGTGGGGACTGTTAGTGTTAGGTTAGAGGTTGGACTCGATGATCTTGAGGTCTCTTCCAACCTAGAAATTCTGTGATTCTGTGATTCTGTGATTCTGTAATTTACTCTCCTGAATCTAACCCCCAGTTCTAAAAGTTATTTTTGCATTTATGAGCTCTGTTATATTTCTGTCAGGTAAAGGATATGGGGTTCTCTCAATGCCTTATAACAATACTGCAGGTCTTCTATACTACTTGCACTTGGGAACTGCATAATAATTATTGTGCATCCTTTTTTTCAACTCATCCTTTTTAACAACTCATGCAGTATGTGCCAAGTCAGACAGCCCAAATAATTTTATTCTCACAGCAGTGAGTATCTAAATAGTTACTATGTTTTCACTCTGTGGAAACTGGAGAGGATATAGAAGGGCTAGTGGACTCCTATTCATATTTTAGCTGATCCTGAGAACAAACCTTGGCATTTAAATCCAAACAATATGTAGACAACTTCGCTGGCTGGTGTGATATTTAATTTGTGCAGCTAAGCCTCAAAATCCTGGGGAAAACATGAGATGAACATTAGCCACTAAACTCCAGTTTTACATTATTCTTCAGCAATGAAATAACTACCTAGAACAAATGGACAAAACTAAGTTACTCTCTGCCCTATAGGCCTGATGTCCCCATATCTGTGCACTATAGCTGAAAACTAGATTTGACCTTTGGATTTTTGCTACTACCCCTTCAAATGTACCATATTTTCAGACATAATGGTTAGAAACAGAATCGAGCAGAAGCAGAACTCTATACTAGCCTCAACAGTTGTATTCTGAGACTTACCATGTGTTTTTTTTCCCCATCAACATCTTCATTTTTTTTGTAACAACAACAAAAAAACTACAATATTTTATGACTTAGACTTCCTTAAAATTGTAAAATTGTCATGTGCTTACATTCATAAATACAAATTTACCCACAACAAATCCTTGCAAAATGAAATAAAACATCCTTTCAAGAAAGTAGCTCTCAAGAGGCATTCAAAATGTCAAGAAAATTTGAACTAATTAGAACTTTACTTCTAAACAGGGGCCTAACATACAACCACAGAGAAATCAACACCAAAAGGAAGAATGTAATTCCATCATTTTTTACCAACAGATCTCTATGCCAGCACTTTCAAAAAGGTCAGTTGTTTGTTCCTTTGTATTAGCTTAGTAAAACTCTTCTGCATGCCCTCAGCTCCAGAACATGAAAATTTGTAGAGCCAAAACACATTTTTGGTGTCAACACAATTCACATTTCCCACCCAGTAAAAGTATAGAAACTTTCTACTTAAAGATTCTGAATTCTTGTGTGGGTGAGCTGAAAAGTTAGTTCATCATATAAGAAATAAACTTACTGTGGAAACTGAAGTTTTTTTTATTATTATCTGCCTTCATATTCAGTTAACAGTAATCACCCCCAGATGCTTATTTGGAAACAATATTCCTGTTTTTTGAAAAAGTCTGTCATTTCCTAAATGTGTTAGCTGCATAGATATTTTATTCTTACACTTGAATAAAGAGATTTACCTAAATGCCCTGAAAAATTGTAACAAAAACAACATGATGACTGAGCACTGGTTTCTATTACAAAATCAGTTCACTTGCCACAAGAAGACAAGTGTGGAGATGGAACAGCAAGGGTATTGGCATTATGACTGGATGGTATTGCCAGGACATCAAACAGTAGCAAGCTATTCCAGCTAAGAATAGAAAATTGGAAATGTTATGTGACAGTACAGAGCTTTGTTTCCCAACCACACCGAATCACAGCATCCTATCTAATTTCAACCAGACTACTACCCAATAGCTAATCAGTATGCTCAAAATTATATTCATTCATCTAAAATTTAACTTATAGGAATTGCACTTCTGCAAAATTTTCCAAACTCCTTGGACATTCAGAAATGTCTTAAGGACAAAACATTGTATTCAGAATTCTCCCTTCCACTGGATTTTCTCCATTTTCTGTTAAAGCGAGTAAAAGTCTTCTTCAAGAACTCAGAATTTTTGTTATTACTTCTGGAATCATCCTGCCCTTGATCCCTCTTGCTTCTGCAGTATAAATATATTGTAAGAATTTATTTATATCAAACTGCAATATGTTCATAGGTCTTTCTTAACACAGATTGGTCCTACACATTTTAAGTCATATTAACAATTTAATTTTAATGTTTGATTATCAGAACCATTTAGAGATTTCAACTAGTTATCATATTAAATTTCACTTTTAATCCTCATAAAATATAATTAGTAATCTTTAGAAAGGTGTTGTCAGGGTCTTTGTGTAATAACTTAAAGAGGAAGAAGAGGAAGAAGAAGAATGAGAACAAGGAGAACAAGAAGAACAAGAACAAAAACAAAAAAAAAAAAAGAAAAACAAGAACAAAAACATGAACAACAAGAACAACAAAAAACAGAGATTGTTTAAATTCAATAAAATTCAGTCTAACAAGACTAATAAGACTTTTCTGATCTGACTATTGAGGTGAGGCAGCAGAAATACTGTTTCATTTCTGGGAACGGTCCCAGCACTTGATAACTTCTCATAGATATGTTAGTCAGTGGTTAACTATAGCATGCTCATTGCTGAAGCATTAATGAAGAGAATTTATTTTTGCCTCTGACTACAGTTATAATTCTTTCCAATATATTTCTAAGTAATAAAAGTCCTCGGGCAAGTCACTTGATCTGGGTTCCTACTAACTTTCACCTGTCCCTAGGCAGGTGAAAAATCTACATTACTTTTAATGGGAGTTATGCTTTTCCAGGTAGAGAAGTGTACTTTCCTTTAGGACATGCGTTGATTACCATATATGGCAAATAACAATGGAGTAACAGATGCTTTGTAGGCAAATAAACTGCCTACATTCTTTATTACAAAAATGGTAACTGTGATGGTCTCATTGAATACCACACTTTGCCCTCTGATCGCGTTACTATATTGAAATTTTCATTTGAAAACATCTCATATTATTTGTTTTTATTTTTTTTTCTCACTGATACCCTCCATAACTATCCATAGAAGAGATGCCCTTTAGTGTCTCATTTTTGCTTGATGTTTTAACTAATTTTAAATTCTGCTCTTCCCTTTTAGTTTATTACTAACAAACACACACACACACATAAATAGAACACCATCTTGTGGCAGAGATATTTTGAGCTACGTCAAACTAATTTATATGGCAACCAAGACACAATATGGTCAGTGTTAAATAGTTCAAACTTATGCCACACTTCAAAAAGAACAGGGGGAATTTCTTTTTTTAATATAACTTTTGGTGTTTT
The DNA here is from genome assembly GCF_011077185.1 of Oxyura jamaicensis. Classification (NCBI taxonomy): domain Eukaryota; kingdom Metazoa; phylum Chordata; class Aves; order Anseriformes; family Anatidae; genus Oxyura; species Oxyura jamaicensis. Next base: position 145,898,830 of record NC_048893.1, on the reverse strand, counting down.
TTGTTTGTTTGTTTGTTTGTTTTTGGTGGTGGTGGTGTTTTTTGTTTATTTTGTTTTGTTTTTATGAATAATATTAATAGATTCTTTACATTTGCCCATTTGTACTCACTTGTTTATGAAAACACTTTCCATTTAGTTGTGTTGTTTATATCATTGTCATCATATATCATTGTATATCAAATGTTGTTTATATCATTGATTTGCCTTTATGAAAACAAGTACTGTATATAAATGTATATATAAAATATACTGTACTATTATCAGTACACTGCATTGTCAAACTAAATTCTTACCTAAGAATGGAATATGTATGTGCACATCTATAGCAACATCTATGCATGCTTATATGTTTACACACCTGTCTATTCAGTTTAAGTATATGTGCCTATGTAGATACACACACACACATTATTCGGAAACTAAATTCTTATAAGACAATAATATTCTTCATCCTTTTCTTTAATTCTGCAATAACACACAGTGGCTGTGTGTAGCCTGAAAAGGTACACATAGAGTAACATTTGAAAATAATTTACATTAAATTTCTGTTGAATATATTTTCACCAGAGGCTAGCTGAAGCATAAAAAATAGGTCATTTGAACTACTTTGAGACATTTCTGTAATAAACAGAGCAAATAAATACAGAGCTATTACTCATTTCTAATATACCAATTAAGTTGCCTTTCATACAGACCACACCACAATGTGTAAATAAATGAGGTTGCCAACTTCATTTTAAATTTGATTTTAGTACTAATTTTCCTCACAATACAATTGACCAAATTGCATAGCTTTCTTAGGAACAGGCCTTTTAGAATTTTAGAACAATTACTTAAATTAGCAAGGTTATTTGCCTCAGGCCAGCTAAAAATATTAAGGGTGTTTAATTAATGATTAATCTTTTTTTTTTTTTTTTTTTTTTTTTTTTTTTTGTCTATTAATTCAATTTTACATACTTGTTGAGTCTGGTACAATGCAAAGTCAGAGTTTAGTCCTCAGGTTCCTGAATACCTTTCACTTCATGTGAAGCACAAGAAGCTGAGAATGTGTAACACATGGCAGCATATTTCAGCTGAAATGAAACTGTTATGATTCAAACTTAGATATATATGTTTCAATTACATGCCTGATGACCCTGTTTTCATTCTAAATATTAAAAAGTGTGAAGCTGAATTACATCTTTTAAAGACAGCTAAATAAAAGTGAATGAGTTCCTGTTCCTGCTGTCTTGCTACAATACTGCGCACATTGACACAGACTATTCAGTTTTTTTTTTATTATTATTATTTATTTAACTATTCCTGCGTGTGCATACAAATTGATTTTTGTATTTTTCCATTGTATATTACTGACCTCTCCAGCTAGCTGAAAGGGATCTGTACAGGTGCCTTCCATCATCTTATCAAAAGAGCCAGACTAAAATGTAACATATTATCTTAAATGCCAGCTTTCTGCATATATATGTTGCCTTCAAAGGACAGACTAAATATACATACCATTCTCTTTAAAGCTGCAGGCACCTGCAAAGTAAAACAGTTCCTCCTTAGTGACCACGGTAGTTGTTGTTGTAGCCCGAAATGTCCTTTCTGGTACTCTTCTGTATCTGTCAAAATATCTGCTGCAATATTGTTTTGTTTAATAACATTACACTTTGCATGCAATAAAACTAGTATAGGTAATCTCTTTTTATCTGGTACATTATTCCCAAAGATCTGTACTCATTAGGGCTTCACATACTGCTGTAACACTTTAATGCAATTGCTCTTACAGTCTAAGATATTTATTTATTGGGAATACTGGAAAACTATCTGGAATGAGCTGCTTGAAGACTTATGATGCTAAGAACTGTATAATATGCTTACCTTCAGACGAATTCTAAACTTTTCATATAAACTTTTTTTATAACGCTTGGACTCTCTTCTCTTCTCTCTCTTCTCTTCTCTTCTCTTCTCTTCTCTTCTCTTCTCTTCTCTTCTCTTCTCTTCTCTTCTCTTCTCTTCTCTTCTCTTCTCTTCTCTTCTCTTCTCTTCTCTTCTCTTTAATAAAATGGAGGTTAGATTTGCAATAAAGGTTTTGAATGTTGTGATATATGTCTTTTCTAAAGAACAGACATTCTGCAAAGATCTGAAGACATTTGAGAGCTTAATTTACTTCCCATTTAGTTCAATGAATGAAATACCATTAATTTCAGAGTTCCAGAATCAAACCCCAGAAAAACAGTCTTTTAATGCAAATGCCTGTTACTTATAAACCCTGTATTTAGTTTTTACTTTGAAAGAACAGTAAGCCAGTTTACTCAGTACTGACAGTGTTTTGTCTTTAAAATCTTTTACAAACAGCTCACTTGCAAACTGAGCTGAAAGGAACGATGTACCTCTTTTCTCTTTGCCCCCAGACTTAACATCAGTTGGTCTATGGAGCTCACAGCTAAATGGTCACTGCATGACTTATCTGTATACTCTCTTGCACCATGATATTTAATCTCTCTGACAGTCATTTTTCCTTATAAGGTAATCACAATGTCCCACTGTCAAAGTCACAAGTGTCACTTTCACCTCCTCATCACATCACTGCAGGTATCTGTCTCTGACAGGAGACTATCTGCTACAAGATGAATAAGTTATATTCATAACATGCTACAGCATGATTCCAGTTTATGGAAGTGAGGTAAAGAACTGCATTCATATTCAGCCTCAAAAATATTGCTAGTATTTTTGTAGCACTGTTCACAGTCATCAGTCTACTCTTTCTAGAGTGCAACCTGTATTCTTCCTAATTCCCTTTTTTCATTCTCTTTTCCTACCATCTCCATTTTCTTCTTGACTTAAAATAGCAGTATAGCTGCTGCATTGTAAGGGGATAAAAATGTCTCAGGACTCATTATTAGTATGTACTCTCTTCTGAATGTTCCATCTGCTTTAGACATTTATTTTAAGTTTACTACTTTCATTTACAGTCTGCTAACAAATATTTGTGTATGACACTGAACTGCAATCAAAATTTTGGCTTGTAAGAAACTAATTTAACAACCACTTACCAGTCTATATTTTTAATACTTAAAGACTCAAGCCTAACCTCTTCAGTTCTCTTGTCTGATGCTATCAATTGTTCTGCTACATTTTCCTAGATATACTATCACCAGATACTTTCTTCTAGTTTTGAATGCACACTTAACTGAGAATAATCAGCTCAATAATTATCACCCAAATAAAATAACTATGTCTATTGAATACTTGTGAATTAATTTTCAAGGATGAAAAATCTAAATTTTTAAGATTTTACTTTCAATCTGCCTTGAGTTAAAACCTGGAAAGCATGAAATGTAAAGCCATTAAATGCATACTGCTCTTATTCACTTAAGAATGACCCATAGAAAAGGGCATTTGGCTGGTGTGTGGGCAACAGGTCCTCCTCGTTCCATATAATTCAAACCAGAGAGCTGAACAAGGATCCTTTGTATCTCAGATGAGATCTCATCTCTTGGCTGTTGATCTCCTGATTCATCTTGTCAGAACCATTTCACCATGTGACTCCCTCGACATGCCTATCCGATGGTCATGCAGAGTGTTCACATGGGATGTTACTATAATAACTGTGGTTTATATCAACTACCAAACCTGGGAAGAAGTATCTATGATTTACCAGGCAAACTCTCTCTGATGTTTTTTACTGGAGTATGCAGGTGTTATTTTCACTTACACCAAAAGATACATTCTTGTCAAAACAGATGGCTTCCCATGAAAACGTTCATATCATTGGTATGGGCGTTTTTGATTGCTTTTTGTTTATTTGTTTTTAACTAAATCAAAAATAAATAAATGCTTACCTGGCCATTAAGTGTGCAAGCTGTTTTAATAATAGGTTCTAATCTTATCAGTGTATGCTATTAGGGAAACCTAATCACAAGTACCAGACCATCATTTATACGACTCATTATACATCTTCGCATTGGGAAGGTTAGTCTCAATTGTCTGGTATATAGACACTCAAGTTCTGAATATCATACATTAATAAACCAAAGCTTACAACTGTAGAGTCAATTCTATCATTCCTTTTTGTCCTGAAATGTTTAAATCTTTGTTTAAATGTTCCTTTTGTTCCAGCAGTACAGGCTGCATTTTTGGTACAGCTGATGCCTCCAATGACCCTGTGAGCCAGGTGTAAATAGCCATGATTTGTTACACTTGGCCTCTGACTAATGGTGAATTTTTTTGAATGTCTAAAAAAAAATCCTTGTCATATTCTAATCATGTTCATATGGGGGAGGAAAAGCTATACATATTAAAAATTTAAAAACTGAATAAAAGAGCAGCCCTGCAGAGAAGAACGTGGGGTTTCTGGTAGATGAAAGCCTCAACATAAGTCCATGCTTGCAGCTTGAGAAGGCCAACTGCATCCTGGGCTGCAACAAAAGAGGAGTGACCAGCAGATCAGTGGAGGTGATTTCCTCCCTCTGCTCTGCCTTTGTGAGGCCCCACTTGCATCCATGTCTAGGGCTTCCAGCACAAGAAGAATGTAAATCTGTTAGAGAGGGTCCAAAGGGAGAGCCATGAAGATGATCAGGGGGCTAGAGCACCTCTCCTGTGAAGAAAGACTGAGAGAGCTGAGGATGTCAGGGTGGAGAAAAGAAGGTTCTGGGGAGACCTTATTGCAGCTTTTTAATACTTAAAGGAGTCTTATAAAAAGGACGGAGAGGGACTCTTTATTTTCATAGATAATAATAGGACAAGGAGGAATGGTCTTAAAAAGAAAGAGGATAGATTTAGAACATTAGGAAGAAATTCCTTATGGTGAGGATGGTGAGGCACTGGAACAGGTTGCCCAGAGAATTTTTGGATGCCTCACCCCTGGAGGTGTTTAAGGCTAGGCTGGATGGGGCCTTGGCCAACTGGATGTAGTGGGTGGCATCCCTGCCTATGGCAGGGGTTTAGAGGTAGATGGTTTTTAAGATCCCTTCCAACCTGAGCCATTCAATGATCCATTCTATGATTCTATGATTCTATGACTTTGCAAACTGTCTTGAAGTGGTGTTTTGAAAACAAGCTTTGAAGATTACACTTGCTCATGATTTCACATGAATATGTGCATGAGTTTTATGGCAGAAAGGAACACACAGTGCAAGTGTAAAAGTACTTCTAAAGGTATATATTCTAATTATATATTCCTAACATCTATTCTTCGGTGACAAAAAATTGTTTATTAGTAATGATTAGTCAGACAGTGTTAAACAAGTAACTTGCTACAGCTCCTCCATCACCAGATGACCTAAAACAAAGTTTTATTCCATGAATATTTTATTCCTTTTGTTTGATAACAGTATAGGGAATGAAGTTTTATTTTTTTTTAATCACTGGAAATTAATAATAATAATAATAATTCAACTTTCAACATCTGATAATGGTTCACTGATAAAATGAAGCTCAGCCCTGAAGAGCTGAGTTGAGATTCTTCTTTATCTTTCATAGACACTCAGTGAATATATTAAAAAAAAAAAAAAAAAAAAAAAAAAAAAGAAATCAGTTACCTTAATTTAGGTACCCAGCTTTCCCTGTTACATTTGATTGGCCAGTAAAGCAACCTCAGCTTCCCTGTAAAGACAATGGAGAGAGGTCAAGTCATTTTGAAGCTAATAAGCCAGTAAAAATCCTACCGGCTTGTACTGAAGTACATATATGAGATCTTTAGTCTCTAAGGATCACATCTCTCACTGATAAATGTGCAAGTGAAGAACCTTATCAGGACAGCTTCACTAAGCTTTTGATTAGATTTTTGCATTTAGCAACTTGTATCCGGGAGAAATTTACCTGGGTTTTGTCATTTCCAGTTGGACACACTACAGTAACTTGAAGTCTTGGGAAAATAGATAGCTCCCTGCAGAAGGTATAATTGTATATGGCATGTCAAGGTACTGTCTTGGTTTAGGCTAGGATAGAGTTAATTTTCCTCCTAGTAGCTGGTAGGGTGCCGTGTTTTGGATTTAGGATGAGAATAATGTTGATACCATGCTGATGTTTTGTTGCAGAGCAATGCTTACACTAAGCCAAAGACTTTTCAGCTTCTTGTTCTGTTCTGCCAGTGGGCAGGCTGGGAGTACAGCAGGAGCTGGGAGAGAATAGAATTAAGACTGCTGACCTAAACTAGCCAAAGGGATGTTCCATACCATATGACATCATACAGAACAATTAATATGGTGTAGCTTGCCGGGGTGGGGGATCTAGGCTGCTCCTGGAATAGGCCAGGCATTAGTCAGCAGGTGGTGAGCAATTTCATTGTGCATCACTTGTTCTGTACACATTTTGAGTACTATTGTTGTAGTTATTGTTATTATTAATAATAATAATAATAAACTCTTTTTATCTCAACCCACAAGCTTTCAATTTTTTTCTGATTCTCTCCCCCATTCCACAAGAGTTGGGGAAATAGGGAGGGTGAGTGAACAGCTGTGTAGTAGCTTACAGTAATAGCTGTGTAGCTGTGTAGCAGCTCTACAGCTTAGCTGCTGTCCGGGTTAAACCACAACAACTTAATCCAATACTGGAGAGGGAGTCTATGGACTTTTTATGAGGACTTTTTCTTTGTAGTTTTTTGTTTGTTTGTTTCCCCTACAAAATCTCCAAACAGCTCTATGGACTGGGGTCTTAGGAACTTGAGAACTGTGTTTAGACTTAGATGGAAAGAAGAGCTAATTCATCTAAACGGATGATACCCTTAAATTTTCACCAAGGGGCTCATCAATACAAGATCCGCATACAAGTTGTTTTTTTTTTTTTTTTTTTTTTTTTTTAAATAAAAAAATAAAAAATAAAGGCATATCTTCCTAGGGACATTGTAAAAGTTCATGTAAGACAATCAATGAGTAGTAACTACTAAATCTCTGACTTGAGGAGTATCTGTGCAGAATAGTGTTGGAAGCCTGGGGACTATTAAAAATCATTGAGTGTTTAGTCTGTTCTATTACTCACCTCTAAGCATCCACTTTTGGAAAACTAATGCTTCAGTGTTTTGTTATCCTTATAATACAGTATATTAATTCACATTTTTTTCAGAGTAGTTTCCCTAAATACTAAACAACCTTGCTCTACTAATATTTCTTTAGCAAAGGCAATAATAATCATGCATTAAACTTCTCACTGCAGCTGCAGTAGCTGTAGTCCTTGGGCACACTAGACTAGTCTTTTATGCTTTTCCATAAAAGTAGTAGTTTAGCAGCATGCTGTTATCCTCTTCTTACATTTAAAAAATCATGTTCTGTACCCTTATTTCTGAGCTTCTCTTTCTCAGAAAAGCTAGAAACCCTGTTCATGAGTACAGAGATATTCTGCTTACATGTTCTATCCATAGAAAAGTAGGAAATACTGGTTTTTAAAACAAGAATCAAAAATTAAAGGAAAAAAAAAAAAATAAAGCAGACAACTCTGAGTCCATCTATGAAACTTATCTTTTCATTTTCCTGCAGTCTCTTTTGCTTTTCTAAATTTTACCTAATGATTTTTAGATAAAAATGAGATTTCTATTTACAGGACTAGCTGAAGCAATTTAAATAAGTGAGGCTTAAAATAAACATGAGATTTCATATATCTCACTGCAACACGTGTTAAAATACATCCTTGAAAGAGTGAGAGATGGAAGAGCTTGCTTTAAAATTAATCCAAAATGAAAGAATTTATTTGATAGGTGTGGATTTTAAAGGTTGAAGGTCTCAGTCTGCATCACTTACATGTTTAAAACTCCTCCTGACCTCTGAGTATGGAATAACAATGATATACTCATTTTTTCTTAGTTTCCTCATCTTACCAAAAGATCTTTTAAATTCTGCCCCAGTTACTGGTAGGCATGAGTTCATCACAGATCAAGGTCTTTCTAAATAATTCCACCTTCTTTGCAGTATGAAACTTCTAAATAACAGAAACACTAGATCTCTTAGAAGACATTTTACTTTATCTATTTGTTAATATACACTCGGTATTCTCTAAGTGTATTATAGGAATCATTCTTTCGGCACAACATGTTCTTTCTGCTCTGATAGGAAAGCTGTTTTCAAATCAACAAAAACTCTGTCCTACATATACAACATCTGGAAGTAACTGCTGCCACTTATATTACTGAAGCAACTAACCAGCACATATTTAATGTCACCTTTCTACAAATGCCTGTTTAATAATCCTTACAATATATTTATTTACATTCCTGTGCTTAACCTATGAGTGACTAATTGATTCAAATGAATCAGAATTTCAAATTTATCTGATGTTGGCACAGTGGTTTATGGGTAAGTCTCTCTCTTTATTGTACCATTATATGCTTGGTTCTGAGAAATAGTGCAAAAATATTTGTGATTCTCCAAGAACAGCTACAAGGAGTATATAGGAGTGCTAATTGCATAACATGAAGGGAAAAATTACATAAATTCATGGAATACTATTTTGCATGTTACACACTTTGAAGTCAATCCAGGTAAACAAACATGAACAAGTCCAGCAATTTCTGGCATAGTGCCAGAAACCTGTTTCTCACATAAAGAGCACTCCATGTCTCAGGAGTGGCTGAGGACGCTAATATTAAGATTCTTCTTACAGTTTGTTGATGGCTGTGAGGGGTGGTTTCACTACAAAGTAATACATTTATATTCACTTTGCACTTCACTGTGACACCTAAAGCCCAATATTGTTGAACATGGAAGGTAAAAATGGGAGATCTACAAAGATCTGTTTGTGTTTCTACAAGTTTTTCTGTTTGTTCACTCTTGAAGTTGACTTAAAGTCAGTGTTATTCTGGTGTTGAGACAGAGTTTGAAGGTATTTCCTAACATCCAAATTACTATTTTCAGAAATAAAAGAGTCAAAAAAAAATCATTTCAAAAAAAAAAAAAATTAAAAAAATCTGAAGTCTGCTAGTGGAGTGTCAGAAGCCTGTTTCTAAACAGTGTATGCATTATATTGTACATAACATACATATATATATATATATATATATATAATAAAAATAAAAAAAAAAAAAAAAAAAAACATCCTGCCCAGGATGTTATGCAGTGTAGAATCAGGCTAGCTGACACATCATAATACGGGAGGAATAGGCTGAACATTCTCAGTTTTGGGGAAAAAAATCTTGAAATTAGTAAGCAGGTTTATCTTAATCCAACAATGTTTCCATCATTTTTTTCCATCATGGTTTACTATTGTTGAGGATATAACGTACCGTGTTCATTAACCAGAGTTTGTTGTAAAGCCATGTGCTCATTCAAAGTTATAAATACAGATTCAGTGTTTTGCTATACTGATTTCAGTGTCTCTATTTGATTGAAAAGCTCTGTGGCATGCATCGCATGAAATGCATTCAAAAAAAAAATAAAAAAAAATACAAAGTTCTCACAGTGAATACACTAATATTTTGCACATTCTCTTTCTTATCAGTGGAAACTCAACCTGGGTACCCCTGCTAAAAATTAACACAGCAATGTCATATTGAGACATGCTAATGTAACCATATGATTCCATTTATGGAGGTGATAAGACACGGCAAATTTCACATTACTTATAATCTCAGTACTGTGAAAACACTTGATTTGGACTTTCTTGTACAGTTAATATTTGTAGCTGTGTCTGTTTCTCTTTTATTTTTACTGCAGTAATGACCACTCTTGGAAAAAACTTTAGATTTGATGAAGGTGGAAGTAACAAGATGTTGACCTAGTCATCCATTTGAGTCAAAACACAAAAACAGGAAAATGCTCTGCTAATGAAAATATTATCTATAGCTAAAGACTATTTTAGATAAGGTGGCTAATATCCTGAATTGTTTATATGATCCTATAATTTCCTTCATTATATAGACTATTCTGTCTTCTGATCAGCTGATAGAGTTACAATAAAAATGGATGGCTTTTCACTCGTCTGTTTAAATGTCTGTATTTGCTTCGTCTTTTGAGTGTAGCTCTATAAAAACATATACCATTGAGAGTTCAGATAGGCTCATCAATTATATAAAAACATGAAAACATTACCTACACCTAGCATGATGATTTTTATATAGATATACAAAACTAATTATATAAAACAAAATATATTTCATCATAGCACAGATTCTGTGCAAAAGAGAAGGTACTTTGAGAATATTACTATCTAAATCTGATAACTTTCCTCATGCTCTTTTCTTTATGAGATTTTGATCTTGAATATGGATAAATCACACACCTCAATATTACAGTTGTAACGCTTTCTTTAAGACAGGTGTTCATAGGGATACTAGGAACCTTACTGCGATGTTATCTCTCAAATCTTCAGCAGCTTCCAAAGATTTCAGAAAGGCTTTTAAAGACTTATGAAAAGAACTTATTTCTACTGATACTAAAATAAATATTTAATCATCAGGATTATACTATCACAGTAGTTGCCAACCCTGTAATTTTTTTAGGACCCCAAGAATAAATTTTACTGATCCAAGAAACGGTATACCGTTCATACATTACTAAGCATCAAATCCAGGTCTGCAAAAACTATATTAATATTATTATTAAAATATTTCTCCTCAAACATACCATAGAATGGAGTTACTTCCCCATTTCAGGAAGAAGAAAAAATAAATAATAAAATTTTAAAAATAATTAAAATCTGGCTAAAGACATGTTAGGGCCTTGAGGACCTTCCTGCAATGAGGACCTTCCTGTCCTTCCCAGCTTCCCAGCATGGGGTCTATTCCTCTGCCCATGAAGCCAAGACCCCATTTCAGCCCAACCAGGGGTCATCAGTCCCTGCCACAGCAACGTCATAGCAGTGTTGGTTTTTGGTTCCATTTCCATCCATTCCTGACAGGGCATGGCAGCCCTGGCTTGAAACTCACCAAAAAAATATGAGGGTTGTCAATGGGCCTTTTTACTGAGCTTACTGGCTTTGCACACCGTGCTGAGGTCCTGAAGCATGGTGCCTGTCAGGAGGGTTATGGCAGGCTTTGCGGGCTCTGGCACTCAGCTCACCAGCCCAAGAGAACAGCTGGATCTCATTGCTGTCTGATGAAATGTGATGATGAATTTTGATGGAAGTGGTATGTTTCTTTTGTATGTAAACTCTACTGTGTTTCACATGTAGTTTGTACTATATTGAGCAGCTTTTTTCAGTGAGAATTTTAGACAGTGAAGAATCAATTCCTTTCTATGAGTTGCACATTCCTCTCATTAAATAATTATAAAGAGTTTCTAAAACAAGTCTACATATTGAAATACAAGATTAAAATAAAATAATGTAAAATAAAATAAAATAAAATAAATCAGTGCAACAAAGTATGAGATTCCTCACTTACTCTTTTTCTAAAAATTTGTTGCTAGCTTCTGCCATGCAGCTGAGCTGGTACATAGTAAATATAAGAACTGACAAAATATATCTGTCCATATAATTGAAACAAAAATGCACTGTGACTTCATTTGCAAGCAAGGGTGATGAAAAAGGAAACATTGAAACACAATAAAGTAATTCAACTACAACAATAACAAAAACTGGTCCTGCCAAAGAAATCAATCTTTTGCCAAAATATTCAAGCATGCCAAATTATGGTGATCATTAATAGCAGTCTACCAAATAATGATAGTAATCAATACATATATATTTTTAGTGAACAACAGATTAGAGTAGGGCTTGGTGGTGTTTTGTTGTTGCTGTTGTTGTTGTTGTTGTTGTTATTTTTTGTGGTTGCTTGTTTTTGTTTTTTTTTTTTCATTTTTTAAATCTTAAACTCTAAAGTTTAATATTTAAAATTTTATCTTAAAAATAAAGACCAAGTTGATTTCACATACACTTTTAACATGAAAGCATATATAAAGGTTACATCACCTCTGTAATTAGTATCTTGCAGTGGATTTCTCCATCACATATCCAGAGAATTATACATGGTCAGCTTCATCCATTCGGGAAGAGACAGAAGATTTCTGCTTTTATCAGCATATTAGCGTACTTAACACCATAGTCATGCATGCTGGCAGCACCTTTTTCAACCACAAAGATCACTTCAGTTCCACCAGAACTAAAGCCAAAAAAAAAAAAAAAAAAAAAAAAAAAGTCAGAAAAAAAAGAGGTAGTGATATTCAGTCAATGATTTAAAAGAAGGTTTGGGAAGGTAAGAGGGTAGCAGACCCTTCCTCTTGTGCCGTGTGTGATGTGATGTAGCTGTGGTTGTGTGGTGCTGTATTTATCTCACAGATGAGTCTGGCTTTAGGGTTGATTTCATGGTCAGAAACAGAGTCCACAGGAACATGAAGGCCCAAGATCAAGATCATGCATGAAAATCTGTAATAACAAATCAAAAACATACTCCTAAGACTGGTAGAACTAACAGAATAACTACTTTTCCATTCTGTCAAATATCCAAATTTTTACATCTTAGTCTCTATGAGAAAGAATTGGGAAATAATTTATACTTTGTCCTGAGTTTTAAGAGATATACATCTTACAATCTTGCTATTCCTACTTCTTTCTCCTGTTTATCATCATGAATATTGGAATATGTCCAAATAAACCAGTGAAGAACTTCAGTATACTTTATTGTCTGAAAACAAATTCTGACTTCAAGGTGAAAATAAACGAAGTGGATAAAGTTATTATTTCCATCTCAATTCAGGTATTTGTATGCCTGGAGCAAGGCCACATTGAAGATAACCAGGGAACAGGATGTTCTGGGAAACACGCAGAAGGATAATTTAAATAAAATAATTAACTTCCTATGACAATCAATTTGATTGCCCAATATTTTTTCCTTTCACGTCCTGAAAAACCTTTTCTAGAAACCATGTTGTAGAACAGCAATGCAAGAATAACATTTTTTCTTTTTGAAAGGGTCTGTGTTTTGATATGATCATTTCCCGACAATATGACTTCTACCTGCCTAAAGTATCAGTAGGCATCATCATAGTATTTCCCTTCTAAGTGACAATAGATTTGCCTTGTTGGCTAAGTGGTTGACATCCAAATGTTGCCAGTCAGAAACAGTCCCTGAACACAACTTCATATGCCTAGTCTCCTACAAAAGTCTAAAAGCTGTAGGTCTCATATATTTAATGAAATATTGAGCTCATATTTTCCAAAAACATCTTCTCAAAAACAAGCATATCTATCTCCTCTACAGCAGGAGAACAGCAAAATCAACATTTATTTTCATGTTCAAAACAATAAAATATCTCTAACTCAAAGTGCCAAAATCTTAGGTAGATATAGCTTACTAAACTTACTGTAATATCCAGAAATTAAGGTTCATCTAGCAATAGCTTCTGCAGAAACTGTTTTATCCTCTTCAAAATTATCTGTATTTTACTTTATTCTATCTTTCCTATAATTGGAAATTAAAAAAAAAAAAAAAAAAAAAAAAGGAGAAAGAAGAGAGAGAGAGAGAGAGAGACTTACACAAGATCTGCTAGTACAGGGGTAGGACTAGTTTTATTGTTTTTTTTTCATGACTGGTAGAAGAATATTTTGTATAAACCTATAACTCCACAGCAAGGAGAGAAAGAACTCTAATGCATTTGTTTCTCACTATTTTTTAAATGAAGTTTTAAAAGATTTTGTGAACTTTTGGAATTTGTAAATAGTATCTAACACAGATGTAGCCAGTTTATATGAATGCATAATGATATGTGAGGAAACATAAATTATTCCAATATATTTGGATTCATCATTCTTTGAGTTTTCCTAATTTTAGAGACTTCAGTAACAACTCCTGCTCTGATGTAATGAAAAGGAAGTTTAGCAAAAGGGAGTTTGAAGGAGGTAAAACGTCCAGTCAGCACTTCTACCTTTCTGCTAAACTTCTGCTATCATTGTTATATTGTTGCTGGCCAACCCTCCTGCTGTCATTCTCCTGCAGTTTAAAACATTAATTTGAAAACTGGAAGAATAATTCTAGTCTGTTTTTTGCTTTTCCCGTGATGTATTCACATTTGCATATACTTGGGACACTTTTTATATGTTCAGAGTCTGTATTTTGATAGTCAGACCAAAGGTAGGTAAAGGACTATCAGCTTGAAAGACTTGGAAATCCTGCTGTTATGCTTCATCAATTGTCATTTCTAAGTGTTTACAGAAAACTTTTTATTAATTAAAAACAAAACAAACAAACAAAAAAAGTCATACTTTACAAACACTCACAGATTAGACATTAAAACAACCATCTGTTTCTGTCCTTTGTAACATAACCTGTCCATAAAGTTTGGGATCTCTTTGTTCCAGGAATACCAAACCTCACAAACTACACAGCCTAATATTTATTTTGGCAACTTGGGGATGAAACCTCAGCATAACCAGCTTTTGGCTGACAGGCAGAATGTCATTATGACAGTGTCTTTTGATTCTCTAACCATCTTCAAACATTCTGAGTTACAGTGTGTAGCTGGAATTAATCCACTTCCTTTTGTAAATTACATTGCTACTTCCTCCACTGCAAAGTTATCCTGGCTCTTCTAATCAATAGTGTAATTCAACAATGCAAAGTCATAGGTTTCTTAATTTAAGAGCTATTAAGCTTTGTACTGAAGAGCAAAAACCATAAGAAATGGTATCCCTCAGTCACAGCTTTGTTTTTACATATGAAAATGAAAGGCAGCTGGCCAAATACACTTGATGAAGTTTAATTCTAACAGTGCTGATCCAAAAAAAAAATAATGATGTTATGAGATATAAACAATGTTATGAGATATAAACAAAGTTACTGTCTAAAAACGTCTTCACAACTATTAAGATTAAAGCTAACAGGAAAAAAAAAAAAAAAAAAAAAAAAAAAAAAAAAGTGGGGAATTGGAAGTGGGGGAGGGAAGATCCAGAAAAGTTCAATTGAATGCTGGAAATATGAGATATAATGAGAAATATTTTAATTTATTTGAGGTACTAAAAGAGTGGGCAACAAATTAAGAGCAGTTCTTCTGTCTTTTTAAGTTAATGTGCTCTTGCTAGAGAATAATTTAACCTGAAAACATTAATTACTCTGTTGATTAAATATTTATAATCTTCATTCTTCTATGGTGCAATTCAGCTGAGCAACCTGCTTTGACCCACACACTTTTTTTTCTTTTTCAACTTCATTAGTAAGTGTATAGGCATAACTGATGCAGGTAGTTGTTCCATAGTCTGCTGAAAATAAAGAATTGAAAACATGTCTTTGTTTAAAGTTATAACAAACTTTAACATTGGAAGGGTAACCATGCAAGGAAAAAACACTGTTTTGTATAGATGTGATCATAGAGAAAGGTCAGAAGTGTCTATGGAGTTTTTTGCTTTAAGGTGAGCCAAAGTAAACACAGAATAAAACATATACACTACTGAAAAATGGAAAATGTTGTTAACTGTGTATTTAACGGTTCACAGATTCAAATACATTTGAATAAATAACACATGAAACATTACCCGAAACCTTAAGCATTCCTTTATATCCTAAGGTACTTAACCAAATCATTTTTATTCTAATGGCTAATGAGTGGTATGTAGCTTATATTTACTTATTTTACTGTAAAGATAAGCTGAGAAAAAAAATTACAGAAATTGCAAATTATTTGAAAATCTAGGGTATTTTGGATAAGTGCTTAAGTAAATTTGATACCTAGGTCTCTGACTATCAGTATTAGGTCTTGATTACATAGGGAAAAAAAAAAAAAAAAAAAAAAAAAAAATCATTGTTCTGTAAAGACTTATCCATTCTTATACAGGCAAAAAAAGTTTATTTTGACTTTAGTTTATACCAGGGTTCTCTGAATAACATTTACTTGTATGACAGACTTCATTATACTAGCAAAACTTCTAACTGAAACTGATTATTTGAAATTCCTGATTTTCAACAATCAAAATATTTCCTGGAAAAAGCATTTGACTTTAATTAATGTTTGAATTTCAATTTTAAATATATCTTTTAAAAAGTTTGTATTTTTCTATTAATGTTTTCTAAATGAAATGACAATAAAAATATTATATTCTTGTCTGAGCTTACTTTTGCAGTCAAATAAAGGGAAATTATATTTTAAAATAAAAATGTGCTAGGAAAGAGAATGTTTCATTTCAACCCCCTCCAGCTTTGCTTTTACATATAATATATATATGTTTTCAAGGTGGAAGAAATTGTGAATAACTCATCAAATATTTTAAATATAAAGAAGGAAAAAAAGAGGGAGTGGGGGGAAAGAACTTTAACCAGCTGTATATTTAAGCATCTAAGCCAATTCTTAGCATCTATATAAGCGCAGAAATTTCCTGACTCCAAGTTCCTCAAGCTTCTCTGAAACCTGCAGTTGTTACTGTATATTTAAGTAGCCTTTCTTCATTTAACTCTGCCAGTTTAGATATTAAGATGGGTTCCCATTCCCTGTATTGTTAGTAATGCTGCTATCAGAAAAAAAAAAAAAAAAAAAAAAAAAAAAAAGAATTTCAGAGTACTTAGAATTTTTCTGTAGTGAATTCAAAAGTAAAATTAAGGGAAAAGCTTGACCTGTGAAATTTTTACTTCCTTTATTTTTCACCCCCTTCTGTTTTCTCAGGTCAAATCATATATCATGGTAATTTCTCTCTCTTTTTTTTTTTTTTTTTTCATTAAACATTATAAGTAATATATCTACAATTTACTTCTGAATTAGTGTGATAATAAAAGGAGTAGACTGAGCTTACCAAGACAGCAAACTCACTCAAGTCTCATTAAATTTGCTAAGGACAATGAAAATTTAGGTTTATATTTAATCAGTCCTATTTATAGGCAGGTCATGGGCTAGAGCTAAGTATGAAGACATAGGAAATCTCCCCTAGTGTTTATTTACAAAACCAGCAGCAGCAGATGTGGTCTTTAGTTGTAGGCCTTGAGAGGGGCTAGACACAGAAGAAGCAGAAGGGAAGGAAATACAAAATTAAAGGAAAATATCCCTCCCCTCCAAGCCCTCAATAAATAAAGCTCTCTCCTGGCTTCCAGCTTAAGAGTGGAATTTTGTCGTCAGGCCCTGAAGTGGTGACAAGTTAGTAAGTGATCTCATTGCATGGGTAATAGACTGACACAGTTTTCCTTCACATTGCAGTTACTGAGCAGCTCTGGCAGCGGATCTAGAGGGAGATACTTACATTGCCCTCCCAGCTGGTGGCCATCTGCCTTAGTGACAACTGCCAGATGGAGGAAAAGCGCATGAAATCAGAGATCAAACACTAAATAAAAGAAAATTACTTTGAAAGCTACTTTGTCATATTATAAATAGATTGTTTTTAAATGCCTCACATGTTTTAATTAGAAGGGGAAAAAGGAGGTAATAAAGTAGATATAAACCTATGAAAGAAAAATAGTACAGCAATTTGTGGACTCACTCTCCTCTGAATGTGGATGACGCTAATTTAGAGATACATTTTTGATGTTCTTACATCAAAAAGTACCTATTAGATGAATACAAGGAGTATCAAATAAAATTTCTTCCCCCCTTTGGTTGGCATGGTGGGAGCTTTCTGCAGCTTTATTTCAAGCTGTTGACAGTGCTTCCCTTGAATGACTTGCTCTGACCCTCTGCGCTGACTGACCTTCTGTTAAAACCAAGCTTAAAGCAAAGCTAGTGATAACAAGCATTAGCACAAGAATCTGTGTCATCCTCCTGTAACGATGAATCAGTGGCTGCATCCTAAAAAAGGAGGGACAAGGAAACTGACATTTGCCTTTTGCCTCCCTCACATAAGCTTAATTATATAAAGGGTAAACAAAACCTCCTTAAATGCATAAATAAATAAATAAATATTGAAAACCTCAAAGACCTTGTTTTTTTGTGCATAATGCATGGATTTCTAGAAAACCAGGTTTAGGAGTTCTGCACACTCCTAAATAGATCAGAAAAAGACAATGTTGAGCATGGTATAAACACACAGTTAAAAAACAAACCAACAACAATGACAACGACAACAACAAAAAGTAGTGAGATTTGCTGGACATGGAAGATTATTATCATTACAGTACAATGGACAATTTCTGCATTATTGAATGCTGAGAAACTTAATATCTCCATCTGCAAGTATTAATGTTTCCCATGGTCTTTCTACTTAAAAGTATATATATAATAATATTTTTTAATGGTCTTACTTTGCTATAATTGATTTAAATAAAAAAAAAAATCTAAATATTCTTATTAAAAATACAGGTAACAGACTTCTGAACATTTGTATAGCTGAAAGTAATTGAGGAAAGCTTTTATTTGACAAAATAATAACACTTTTTCATGGGAAAGTGTTTTATTTTCTTCCCTAGAAATTAGTTTGGATATTACCTATTTAGAAGACTTAGTTAATCACCATTTTCAGAGTACTTCTAGACGTACATATATATTATGGTCACCATTTGACCGATGCCAAGGCTGCAACTATCTCACGTCATCTTCACTCTGTGTGGTGGGGAACACATGACACCTAGGGAACAATGAATATATGAGTTGTTAACATGGATGTTGGAGTATGGTGATAGAAATTGTCAGAAGTACACAGAAAAATATCTATTATATCTTCTACATTTCCTTAAGGAAACAATATACATTTTACAAACCATGAAGAGCACCAGAAAGAAACTTTTCCTCAACTTTTCATGATGCAAAAGGAGACTGCACTTTCTCTTAGGCATTTGTATCTGATTTGGCCTAGTATTACACATAACAACAAAAGTGTCAAGAACCTTCTTACAAACTGACTTATTTACTTGATGGATTAACATCACATTTTAAGAAAATAACTAGTATGTTGTTTGTTGATGTTGTTGTTGTTTTTCTGTAAACACACAAAAATTAAAACTAGAGAAGAATAGTTAAGCAGTAGCAGGGATACAACTTCCTACAAGAGCCGAAGCTGCCTTTTTTTGAGGAAAATAAAGAAAAAACAGAGAAATCATTGTCTGATTACACTGTACCCACAGGCTTAAAATGGAGTTCCTGAGAGGTAGTTCTTTCAACTTTATAGTAGGAAAGAGAGACTGTTTATCACGCTTGAGTCAGCCTCAAAATTAGTCACCAGAGCAGTGCCAACAGCTGAAAAGAAAGTGACGATAAATCAGTCCTGCTCAGTACTTGGAGTACATGTTCTCCTAATGTATACACACACACAGACACATGCATGCACATGCATGCATGCACATAGAGTATTACCAGCAGTTACCTTAGCAAATCATTTCCTAAGTCAAACATCACTATTTTGATATCTTGCTTTTCCTGAATGTTCAGTGATTTGGCAATACATTATGTCAAAAATAATTTAACAACAAAGATCTAATATAAATCAATCATCAGTCAGATTCAGAGATGTTGATCCATTGATGAAATGTGAATGTTTATATGCCTCACAATAGTATTATATCACATTATTCATGGCTGCAATGAGGTCTTAAAGATTGTGGATGCCCCGTCCAAGGAATTGTTCATAGCCAGGTTGGATGGGGCTTTGAGCAGCTTGGTCTAGTGGAAGGTGTCCCTGCCCATGACAGAGAGGATGGAACTAGATAGTCATTAATGTCCTTCCAACCCTAACCATTCTATGATTCTATGATCCATCATGGGGATTGTACTATAGCTCTTTTCTGACCATCCAGGTGAAGCTGTATGTATTTCATAGTAACCAAGCAGCATAGCAGTAGGATGAAAAGAAAGGAAACTAAGGAGATCTTGATGAAGGTGGACTCAGTATTTTGTGGCCACTCAAGTATGCAATGTGTATTATAGGATATGGAATCTCAGGCTCTAACAGTGAGGGGAAAAGTATAGCTTACACAATGAGATAACATTGTTATTCAAAGACAATCATCATGGAACAGCTCTATTTTTATATGTTAATAAAGATCTTTATTTTCAATGTTGTTGTTAGATCATGGTTTATACAGAAGATGAGGAATGCATGATTATGAGAACTGGAGGAGGATAGATTCAAAAACTTTGCAAAAACTATTATTGATATGCTTAGGTCTCACAAGACCTTACAATTGCATATATTCCCTTCTTCTCTTTGAATGTAGCAGGATTGTATAAAGATAGTTTCAGCTGCAGCTATTAATTCCATGATACCTTGTAGACTGTAGAGTTAATTTGGTTCTAGCTGCCAAGTCATAAATGTTCACATCCTTACATAAAAATAGAGAACAATACACAAATGTGACTAAAACTACAACCTTGCACATTTCCTTTGTTCTGCCTCCCTCTCCCACTGTGTCCATATTGTGCTGTTGAAGAAAAAGGGTGTAATGGAGTATTGCTGAAATATGATGGGCCAGTCTGGAGCACCACCAACTCCTAGTTTGTTCTCTGTAACTTAAATCCTAGTGTGGTGGTTTTACCATGCTAGGCAACTGAATACCACAACCGCTGTCTCACTCCACCTCCTTAGATGAGGAGGGGAAGAAGTAAAGGAAAGAACAACTCATGGGCTGATAAAAGGATAATTTAATTAAAGGAAAAAAAAATATTATTAAGGAAAGATTATTATTAATTAAACAATTTAACTAAAGGGAAAAAAGGGAAAGGGGAAAGGGAGGGGAAAAAACAACAACAACAACAAACGTAAAGGCTATGTGGAAGTGCAGAGGAAAGAAATTACTCTCTACTTCCCACAAATGAGTGATGCTTGACCACATCCTTGAAGCAGGGTCTCAACGCACGTAGCCGGTGTTCGGGAGGAGGACAGACGTTTTCGCAATGAGAGCCCACCCCTCCCCTCTTCTTCCTTTTTCCACCTTTTATTGCTGAGTGTGACATCATGTGGCATGGAATATCCCTTTGGTTGGTTTAGGTCAGCTGCCCTGCTGAGGTTTTTTTCTCATTTTTTTTTTTGCCCATCCCCTAGGAGGGTTAGAGAGAATCCTGATGCTGTGCCAGCACTTCTCAGCAGCAGACACAACACTGGTGTGATACCACTGCTGTTCTAGCTACAAGTGCAGAGCGCAGCACTGCTACAGGGAAAGTTAACATCCCAGCCAGACCCAGTACACCTAGCACCACCACAATGTAGAGTTTTTACACTACTTCTGAAAACATCTTCTATTACAAAATCTTGGTCATACCAACCATACATATAGGCTACTAAAAGAATTGATGGGAGAGAGGTATATATCCTCACAACAGCTGTTATGCAGCTCATTATTCAGGTCAGAGCTCAAAGCACACGAGCAATAACTGGAAGCTGTAAGTAGAAGATGGTTGAAATGAAGTTCCTGTATTTCACCATCGAACACATAATTTTCACATATCCTGGCCTTCCTTGCCCCATCTGTTTTTGACACCTTGCATTTTCAGAAAGTGTAAAATGGTCATAGTTATTGTTAAAATGCATTAGTATAAAGATCTCCCTTACCACAAAGCACTAGTATCTTGCAATTCAATAAGTCCTTTCCTCACTCTGGAAGTCCATAGTTGGAAGTAAAGGGCTGTCTGGATATTTTGGAAAAAAAAAAAAAAATCAGGGCCATCTACGTCCTATTCTGCACTCTGGCTGCTGGGAAAAAAAAATGCAAAATACAAATAAAAAATAAAAAAGCCATTTTTCACTAAAACTATAAACCAGATCACTTTCTCATAAACTATTTGAAGAGAGACTTCCCCCAAATTTTAACAAATGAATGATGATTATATGCCTTTTCTTTAGCAGAAGCTTACTCACTAAAGGTCCAGTACAGCATAAAAAACTCAATAGAGCAAACTGAGCAATCCCTCCTAAATTACTCAGGCTCCCCCAGTGTACTTACTTGTATCCTACAACTTCATTTTCTAAACTGATTGCTATATGACACAGATGTAGAGCTGATGATTGAATGCTGAAAGGGGATGGTGTATAATACCTTATTAGGCATTCTGTAGACTACTCAAGAGGGGTATATTTCCTCTAAGAATTTCAATTAGCTGTTAAAGAACAGGAAGCTGCTGAAGCTTCCATGAGAAAGCAGCTAAGGATGCAATTTTCAGCTGGTCAGCAGGTAAGAGGCAATTTTCATCCTATTATGTTGTGTTCTGCAGGAGACAGATTGAGCTAGTGTGCAAGAGAATGCTTTACCAGCACTTTAGCAAAGACCCATCAATCTCTAGAATTCAGGATTTTGTCTGAAAAGTCAAAAGGGAAATCTGCAGTCCAGATAATGGAGGTAGGAGGGAACTTTTATGTTGCCTGCCAAGTCAGCAGATTTTTTTTAAAAAAAAAATGTTTTAAATAAGAGATAAATCATACATTTTCACTATAAGTGATAAAAAGTCAAAAAAAAAAAAAAAAAAAAAAAGTGTGTTCTTGATTATTAAGCTTTGGAATTTTCTACTCTTACTTTGTATAGATAGGTATGTAAGTCAAATATGAAGGACAAAATTTGGATATATTATAAATTAGTTATATCTTGCAAATATTTCATCTATCATCTTGAAAAATTAAGTACAGTTTTTGTCAACAACAACTTTCTTCAGGCACTTATATATTTTCTCATGGTTTTCATTATCCTAACTATGTTCAGAGCTTATTGAAGAGAATAACAACCTGGCCACAGGAATGTCAATGGGAGAAAAATTATGTCCCAGTGAGCTGTGTTTATTTCTACATACTCACATAGATTTAAAGATGACAGCTCTGATCAGCAGTGATGAAGATCTGTTGGTTCTAACAGTGATGAAGAGTTCTGACTCAAGATTATACATGAAACATGTAGATAATTATTGGTATTTTATCGACTGATTTACAAAGTGTTTTGTTGGAAAGCTATCTATGAAGAGTTCCTAACAATTCATAAAAATTTATTCTTTTTTTCATTCTTTTTTTATCACTTCTATAAACTCTTCACACTGTTTTCTTCTGCCCTCCCTGGTTCTAACCTATAACACTTTTCTTTGTAGTCTTAGTCTTCATCCTATTGTTATTGTATCAATTCTTGTCTCCTGAGATACAGCTCTCATATATCACTTTTTTCTTTTTTTTTTTTCTTGTTGTTTTACCATTTAAGAAAGGTTCAGCATAGTTTGTAGTTATAGCTTAGGGGTGGGTCACTTGGTAGCCCCCGAGGGCCTAGACATCTATTTTTACAAGACTGCACCAAGAACAATGGAAGAAGAAAAAAAAAAAAAAAAATCCAGAACTGAAAGCCTGCTACTTCAACTTGTAGCTATTAAACTGTGTATGTGAGCAGTCCTCAAGTCTGAGCCCATTTGGTGTTGCTATGAAACAGTGAAAAGGGCCAACAATCTCCTAATGCTTCAGAGAACATGCACGTGCTAGGTAAAAATGAAGATCCTTCCCTATTCTGACCTGTCATTCTGCTGTCTTTCCACACACACCAGTGACTGAAATATAGAAAGTAAGAAAAAAAAAAAAAAAGAGAGAGAGAAAGAAAGAGAGAAAGAGAGAAAGAAAGAGAGAGAGAAAGAGAGAAAGAGAAAGAGAGAAAGAGAGAAAGAGAGAAAGAGAGAGAGAGAGAGAAAAGAAAGAAAGAAAGAAAGAAAGAAAGAAAGAAAGAAAGAAAGAAAGAAAGAAAGAAAGAAAGAAAGAAAGAAAGAAAGAAAGAAAGAAAGAAAGAAAGAAAGAAAGAAAGAAAGA
>NC_048893.1:145850577-145874919 GCF_011077185.1 Oxyura jamaicensis | reverse complement strand
GAAGGAAGGAAGGAAGGAAGGAAGGAAGGAAGGAAGGAAGGAAGGAAGGAAGGAAGGAAGGAAGGAAGGAAGGAAGGAAGGAAGGAAGGAAGGAAGGAAGGAAGGAAGGAAGGAAGGAAGGAAGGAAGGAAGGAAGGAAGGAAGGAAGGAAGGAAGGAAGGAAGGAAGGAAGGAAGGAAGGAAGGAAGGAAGGAAGGAAGGAAGAAGAAAAAACAACAATAATAACAGAACACTTAAGGCTGAACTTTGAAATACCCCATTGTGTAATGCCTGTTTATGATAAGGGAACTATGGCTAATTTTAAGCATTCCCTCTCATATGTCAACATATATATATGTATACATGTATAGGTGTCAGGCTGATATTATTTGAGATGACATTGTGCCTTTCACTTTGACCAATGTGCATATGTCACATGATGACAGAATAGCTTCAGTTTGATTTTAAAGGGATGCTTATGAATGTACATATCCTTCTGATCAACGTGCACTGGGTGCACTAATATGTGCTGTCACATCACAGGGAATGCCTGTATTAGTGTTTTGTGATGAATCCAGAAATGTGACAGGGGAAAGTATGATGATACCTATCTGAAAAGTTCCCCTCCTGTCTATCCAAGATGCTTGGGATGATTCAGGAGCAGTCAAGTGCTAGAAAACATGAGAGAAATATGCAATTCCTGACTTTCCATTCCCACTGAATCTATATCTCAGTGTGAGCCCTGCCTTTCACAGCAGCAATATCTGTTAGAGGCAGCTGCAGGAAGAGACACCCAATCCAGCCTGTTCCTTGTATTCTGAAAGACTCCCATTAACTAAAACTGTGGATTTTACCACAGTATGAATATCAGGTATTACACATTAGTAAAAATAATCTTGAAAAGCTTTTTTTTTTTTTCTTTTTTTTTTTTTCACAACCATAGTCATCTAAATGTTTTTATTATGGCTGTCATAGACAGGAAATTATATATCTATTATTTTCGTCTACATTCCTAAGTCTCACCTGCATTTTTTGCTCTGTAAATATTGGATGAAGTTACTTCAAAAAGAAACCTCAAGCTTTAAGCACATGTATCACTTCCACTTACATTTCTAAAGTGAAAGAGATGCTATTTGAGTGGTTTAGCACAAAAGGAGTGAGTTCATTGGATAGATCTGTTCTTGTAGTTTTGCAGGGGGTTACCAGGGACAGCTGTATTCCAAATAAATTTGCTAACCTAAATGAACTTCCTATCAACAAAATTATCCCAGGCTCCCATTATTTCTCTCCAACAATTAATCAACAGCTGCTGAAAAGTTATGAGTGTGCTTGTAATTTTCTGTTAAATTAATGGAACTCCTATTCTCTGAAATGTAGGAGGTTTTTATTCCTAACCCTGGTGTGAATTTTCTGATTTTTTAAATCAATTACCCTTCTGAACTCCCATATTTCCTGTCTTTGGCTGAAAGGGTTCCAGGCTCTTGCATGACAGGCATGGACAGTATTAACTAATGCCTATTAACTCAGTCTAAAGCAGTGACCTCTACTATAGAAAGATACTGATATTTGTCAGAATTCTGTCATGCATAAACAGGATGCAGCTACTCCTTCTGAATTTATGTAAACTTTTACATGCAGAGAATTAGTATTATTCAGCATCTGTAGGTTTGGCAGTCAGGGAGAGGGCTCTGCCTGTGTGGACACCCTTTTCACAAAGCAGTGCTTTAAGGATCTTGGTTCTGCTATGGGGGTGCTCCAAGCCAAGCTGACATGGAGCCCTCATTGGACTCTGGATTGTAGGACTCCCTTTAAGAAACAGAGTGGGAAACACAGTTCTTTTGCTGTTCTCTTCCTGCATACATAGAAAGGTACTGTTTTGTCCTTGAGGGCCAAATATATGGCATTTACACATAAAATAATAATATCAAAATATGCTTAAGGCCTGAAAATATTACTGAAACTCGATTAAATATGAGCTTTGGTCTCCAGACCTTTACATTTGCTTTAGGTCAGAGCAGAGTGCTAACTACTGGATAACTGAAGCAGGAAATAAAACATGCAGCAAGGAAACCACCGATACACTTAACAAATTTTGAATAAACACTAATAAATATTTTTGTTTAGATTGGATTTTGAAGGAAGAGAAAGTTATTTTAGAGTTTCTTTTGTGGAAGAAAAAATAATCCTACTATGTCATTGTGACTTACCTGCAAACAATATCTCATTTGTACAGACATTTGCAAGATCAGGCCCTGTGCATTGCTCACAGTGTCTGGAAGATTACGTCATGTTCTTTTGACTTTCCTTCTGTTCAAATAACCAAAAACACAATGCATTTTTTATGACCCAGGTCACCTTTTGTTTTCCCATGGAACACAAAAGCAACATTAAACAAATTTTACTGATAAAAGATTTTTATCTTACATGGGAAAGCAATGTTGTTTCTCTAAGCCACATGTAATGTATTAGTAATAATGGTATTCCACTTCAAACAAATTACAAACTAATGTTAGTGTTCTTAACAATGTTATACTAAATAATAACTCCCCACAGGCCAATTTGCATACAGAATGTAACATTTACAGCCAAGTTACAATTAGCACTTTGTTATGGAAGTCTGTGGATTATAATTTACTGAAACAAAGTTATACTTGCTGCAAGGAATTTTAATTTATGAAAAATTACCCATTTAGAATTGCTGTCACAGTTGACAATCTTGTATTAAAATGATGGGTACCTAATAACTACATCTATTATTAAAGTAATAAATGGCAAAAAAATAAAATAAAATAAAATAAAATAAAATAAAATAAAATAAAATAAAATAAAATTAGGATTAATGACTGTTCCTCTTAGTAAATAAGGGATGCAAGTAGACACCTCTTTTCCTCCTTACTGATGATGGCAAATAGAGCAATACATGTGTGAGAGGAGAAGGGAAGAGGAATCTGAGAGAAGAGGAAATTAACATAATGAAGGGAAAGGCAGAATGAGGATAGATACATGGAACAGAAAGAACAGAGAAATACACATGATGTTAATGAACTAAAAAATTGTGTAAGAATAAACATAAAAAATCTAGCTCAGCAAAGATGAATCACACTAGTGCTTCATTTCCCTCGGGTGAATGCCATAAATCGCCTGATAACGATAATGAAAGTTCTCAATCCCACAGACTATCTGAGGGGAAAAAACATTATCTGATTTAAGTACTTACAAAGCAATTACATCAAAATACATTCTAGTGTTAAAAAAAAAAAAAAAAAAAAAAAAATGGGGGGGCAGGGCAGTAGTTTTCACTCACTCTCCTGAATTCATGTTTAAAAACTTGAGGTTACCTGTTCATTTCAGTTTTGGATGGTTTGGATCTTGCCTAGTAGATCTTTCATTTAAGAATCAAAGGCTGTAGGAGTACCTAAAAATCAATCTATTTGGCAAATATTGCTAAATATATCCTGCAAATATCAGTTGATTTGTTTTTAGGAATTTTCTTTCACTTCTACACACAAGCTGTTGTACTCCCTACATAAACATAACATCTTCCTACTTTAACAGGGTGCAGATTCGCATGTACTGTGTCCCCTCACCAGAGAAGGCAGTAGGTCCCTTTGTCAGCCAAAAGTGTGGTGGGGGTGATATGCATTTGTGAGCTGGGGGTCACAATGCCAATCAAGCACATGGCTCTATCCCAGCTCCAGGTTTCCACACCACCTGTAATGCCAGCACTGAGGATGAGAAGGTGGGGGCTAAACGTGCAAGTTTCATGTTGGCAACAAGAGGCCATGACTGGTCGGGTATATTTACGTGGCAAACATTTCCACTGTAGACATTTCAAAACCACAGGAGTAATTTGTTCTCTTCAGGGAAAAGACATTCCCACATAATTTATCTGACTAACCACAAGAACTACTTTCACATCTGAAGGAATCACTGTGAACTCTGCTTCTGAC
Source organism: Oxyura jamaicensis (assembly GCF_011077185.1). Lineage (NCBI taxonomy): Eukaryota > Metazoa > Chordata > Aves > Anseriformes > Anatidae > Oxyura > Oxyura jamaicensis. The sequence continues at coordinate 145,870,990 of NC_048893.1, read as the reverse complement.
AGTATAGCAAGTTAAAAATACTATGGAAAATGATCTCCCCATGGATATCATGTGAGAAAAGAGAGTCTAAATTTAAGATAAATCATTATTTGAGAATCATTTGCCCACCTCTAGTTAAATCTGGTAAATGTCTTCATTTATAATATATATACATATATATAGAGATGGTATAAACTCAAATCAGGTCGCAGTTTGGCGATGATACTTAGTAGTATCATCGATGATACTTAGATACGCAGTAGGATGATACTTAGGCAGAACTTGTCTGAAGAATTAAGTGAAAAATGTGGTAATTACCCAACAAAAACATAAATTCAGTTACCCACATAAAATACACATATACATTTCACACACTTGACAGATTCATTTTGGTGAAGATCAGGGTGAATGGTGCCCGAAATACTGAACCTTATTACAAGGAAAGCTCAGAAACTACACTGAGCACTGGTGCAAGTCGTAATTACACTATTGTTCTCTGAGGATTTACACCCAATGATACCAGCATGGAGCTTTGCTTTGGTTCTATGAATATCTTTTTATTAAGAATTGTTTCTTTCTTTTCCTAAGCCATTATATCATTACGAGCTTTTACAAAACAACAATGACATGTTCTTATGATCAAGATTCTTCAATAAAGACTGCAAAAATTCTAATAATAGAACAAAATGTTTTAAATAACTGGGAGGGACATGGAAAAAAAATGACAAAATAGATCACATTTGTTAAATGCTTCTTTTTATTTTTAGCTTTCTTGGTTTGCCTCTTTATAAACAACCTCACTGTTTTATAGGAGTGTATTCAACTTATGCAATTTAAATTCAGAATCCAACTTAGTCTGACTGCCTTTTTAACTTTACACATAGTGCATATTCTCATGGAAGTGGTTGAAACTACTCACTAGAACTTAAAAGTTAAACAGTGATATAAATCTTTCTGGAAAAGAGGCTTACAAGAGGAAAAGCAAAGGCAAAGGATTGTACCTATTCAGTATGTATCTTGTAGGAAATAATTTATTAAAAATAAATGTCACCATTTTAAGACTTTTCATCAATATTTTAACTTAAGAAATTGTCAAGATGTTCAAAAATCCCTTAGAATGTCGTCAAATATAGACACTGTGTTCAAGGAGGTTTATTTGGTTTTGTTTTGATTTGGTTGTTGTTGTTGTTTTTAATTATTTTTTAGAAAGTTTTGTTGTCTTTGTTTAGAAGATTTTTGATAAGGTTTGATAAGCACCCTCTGTACACTCTGGAACCTGACAGGCAAGTTGTTTTTTCTGGTCTGACCAAAAACCACCAGCAATACATGTTCTGTTGACCAAGTGCTTTAGCTTCACCAGAGCAGCTGCCTTTGTTCTCAATCTTCATTTCTCTTCTCTTCCATGGTGTGATATTCCCACAAGTCTCAGGATAAAAAGCATTCTACTATATCTTATTTTAAGTTTCCAAGAGACTTAAAATGTGGTAGTTGTAATCAGCAAAAAATAATTTACTAATGGAAACATAATTAACTACTTAATAGAACTTAAAGGAGCTTATCTTTCCTTCCCGTTAATTCTTTATTTCTATTTCATTTTTATTTTATTTTTTTCTATTTGGGCAAAAGAGATAAAAATGAGATGAAATTTTATATTTTCTTTTCTTTTTTTTTTTTAATTAAAAATATTTTTTTTCATTTCACCATTATAACCAGTCCCTGGGATATGTTCTTAAGAACTACCAAGGCACATCCATTTCCAATGGCTAGTGGTTTACACCCAAGAGATTTTACTGAACTACAGCACTGCATGATCTGCCATAACTTTAAATGGTTAGGAAAGTTCTCTACACAGACTGAATCAATTTTCTCTGACTTCACTCCTGAAATCAATATGAAACTAATCATCAAAAAATTCTTGGCAATTTCTGGGTAATAAAGTTTTGGTTCAGACCCCCTACTGGAAAGAATATAAAGACGGGGGTGATTATTTTACTATATGAGGCTGCCTGGCAATTTTAGAGTGGTATTATTCAATAAATACATACAGTACCCCCCATCCCCGTCCCCCCCGTCCTCCCCCCCAGCAATGATCTTACATCAATTCCTTTTTTATCTCATTCTCCAAAAGCTAGCCAGATTAAAGAAAAAGTATAAAGCCTCATCTGAACATTTCATCTGATGTGAGTCAATCTGAGTGATTTTTGTAAACCTGTGCCCACTTATCCCAGTTGTGTGTATGACAGTTTTATTAAATGGAAAGACTGTGATGCAATTCAGTGAAACACATTGAAATAAGACATTTTAACAGAATACAAACAACAATAAAACTTTTTTATTCAAAATCACAAAAAGGTTCATTTAACAACAGGGTTAAATTAGGCACCACTTCATAACAGTATTTATCTTAGTGTTAAATTTTAAAAACAAAAACAATCATTACGTCTACATTGGAGCTGAAAGGAGATGACAATACTAATGGGAGAGTAGAATGGGTAGAATGGATGGAGGATATTATTTTACTCAAAATTATTTCAGTGGGATATGCTAAAATCCAAATCACAAACTAGTAACACATCACAGATAGAACCATCAGCTTCTTAGCTTGCTTCAAACAGGCAAAGCATATCAAAGCTACAAGTTTCCTTGTCAACAAAATTATGTTAATAAATGCTAACTACTTTACTAACATCTGAAAATATACTCATTCTTAATCTTCATGTTATAGCAAAAATGAAACAAACAGGAGACTTTTAAGGCCATGCATGATATTAATATGTCCCATTGGACACTGATGTTTCCTTTAGTAATGTTTGCTCATTGAAATCATGCATTCTTACCTCTCAATAGATTTAGTAGGTGTATAATTCAAGTTATTTATAAACAAAAGGAGTTTAATGGGTATATGTGTATCAAGGGTTGCTCTTTTGCACCTGTGATTGATGTTTTCCTTCTCTTTGTTAATATACAATGTTTCTAAAAGATATTTTCTTTAAATCACAGATGTTATATCATAAACAGATAATTATTTTTTCTATTATAGCTAGTTCAGGTGTAAAGAAAAAAATCCAAGAGAAATTTCCTGTTTATATACATTTATCTTCCAAAATTATCTTAGAAGATAAAAAAAGTGGAGGAAAAAAAGTGCGAAATGAAAAATGCAAAAAATAGGAAAAGTTGTCATGTTAGTAATTTGTTTTTAAAGGCTTGACCAATACAAATGTTTATCTTTAAATTAATGCCATATTCCTCATTCCCATTTCCTGTCTCAGATGTACATAACAACTTCTGAAAGAGAGAGCCTATTTTGTTTAGATTGTCTATCTCATATTGTATCTTTGTACAATGTTGATCAAATATGTGTATGAAAATATTCAATATGAATATATATATTCATTGAATATATATGAATATATTCAATATCTGTGTTAGGGCTGAGAAGTAGTAACTGGAATCTGATAGCATTTCACAGAATCACAGAATTTCTAGGTTGGAAGAGACCTCAAGATCATCGAGTCCAACCTCTAACCTAACACTAACAGTCCCCACTAAACCATATCCCTAAGCTCTACATCTAAACGTCTTTTGAAGACTTCCAGGGATGGTGACTCCACCACCTCCCTGGGCAGCCTGTTCCAATGCCTCACAACCCTTTCAGTAAAGAAGCTCTTCCTAACATCTGACCTAAAACTCCCCTGGTGCAACTTTAGCCCATTCCCCCTCGTCCTGTCACCAGGCACGTGGGAGAACAGGCCAACCCCCACCTCTCTACAGCCTCCTTTAAGGTATCTGTAGAGAGCGATAAGGTCGCCCCTGAGCCTCCTCTTCTCCAGGCTGAATAAGCCCAGCTCCTTCATTATTTTATTTTTACCAGATAAACTTCATAATCTGTTGCAAAATTTCAGAAGTGAGGCAAGAATTGTATTTCTAGATATATGTGACAGATTAGGTATATACTTGTCAATGAGCAGGACAGTCTCTCCTAGGATACAAATAGTTATCAATTAAGAAAGTAAAACATCAGAAGAACCACCTGACAGATTAGTAGAGTCATTAAGATTGGTTATATAATTAATTCAACTGCCCTTAAATTATGCCCTTGAGATGATGCAGTAGCACAGAGGGACAAATTTATTAAAACTAGTGGGGGACCAAGGAGAAGAGATCAGTTTCCTGAAATAAAATATTGTTAAAATTCTAGTGATAAAAATTAAAATTCTAGTGATACAAAGCTCCAGATTTTCTTGTTTTTAAAACTGGTTGTATCAAACTCCAGATCCTATCTAGTAGGAGACAAGTTGTCCAAGATGAATATTTGATTTTTTTTATTATTATTATTTTTTTTTTAGTCCAGTGTAACAATTCAGTGTAGTCTGCCTTCTCTTAAATGAGTGTAATCAGGTTAGGATCTGTAAATATTTTGGACGCATTTCTTAATCCCCTGATTTCCACATCTAACACACATATCAATAATTCAAATAATATTCTAAATAAATTGTACAAGCCTGTGTTTGCAGGCTTTTGCATTTGATTCCTTGCTTGGCACATATTATATTCCAAAGAGGAGTTATCATAAGATTTACTGAGCCAGAAAAAGATAGGCCTCTCTTTCTTGCTCATATTCAACATGAGATGATTGCTGCAAATCTGTGGAAAGTCAGCAGAGATAGCTTTGGTGAGTTATTCTAGAGACATGTCTAGTGTTGTCTTTTTTTTTTTTCCTCTTCTTTTGAAATATATATTTTAAATGACTGTTAACAAAATTTTTATGCTATTTTGTGTGCAGTAGGATAATTACATAAAATGACATTTTCTACTTATTTTCTTTTATGCTTATACGTGAAGTAGCTGTAAAATGCTACAGTATATATGTGGGTGTTTGCACTTCATTAAGTCTTAAATTGAGCTACGTATCTGTCTTCTCTGTCTGCAAAGCCATTGTAAAAATAGAAACTGGGGAAAAAAATATTTCAATAGAAATATAGAAATAGAAATAATAGAAATAGAAATAGAAATAATAGAAATAGAAATAGATAAAAATTATAAAAATAAAGATAAAATAAAAATAAAAATAAAATAAAAATCACATAAGTAACCACCAGATGTTAAAATAAGAATGAGTAACAGTGGTAACATCAGTGTAACTGATTTTTTACACTAGAATACACAGATATGCTAGAAAGTACTCAAGTATTTTTAGAGGAATAGTTGTGTGATATAAACACCAGACGTACAGAACTGTCATCAAATAACACTGTTACAACTGTGAAATAAGCGGCTAAACGAAATCCACAGCTTATGAGCAGTTGTGTTTAGAAACTGGAAAACTAGGAAAGAAAGAAGAATGGAAATAGAATGGAACTTCAAAGGATGCAGCCAAATATGAGTGGCTACATATCCAAAGACTGAAGAAAGGACAAGAGACCTCTGAAAGAATATATAGGATACCTAATAGCTGGAAGTACAATCACTAGAGCTATATGCTTACCTGACCAACTTGCCAACACACATATATAAAAGTAAAATCATCTGGATTTTAACTTCAATAGCAGTGCAGCTGCTACTGCAGTTCAGAGAAATTGGTGTTGACTGTTTTTTAAAACTGAATCTAAACCCACATGGGGCTAATACAGTTGCAGAAGATTTCTGTGGTCTGCTCCTTGGGGAAATAAACAAAAGAGAGAACATCCTTCAATAAATGATATATATTATTATTATTATTATGTAAGATAAAGAATATAGAATGGTTATCCAGCAATAAAAGATTTACATTTACTAGTGAATGAGTTATAAAAAGCAGTCTCCACAGAAGGCTGTACACATTCACAAGCCATAGAAACTGTGAGGGGTGTACTTTGTACAATTGAACAAAATTATGTGCAAAGATAGACATTTTCCACAGCTGTCCATGTAGAATCATCATCCCTTTACCTTTATTCTCTTAGCTTAAGTGCACACCTCTTGAGCTTGCCTTGAAGAGGCAGCTCTAGACTTAACAAGGAAACAAATTTTTAAAATAGGTAGTGCTTAAGAGGAAAATTCAGTGAACCTTAAAAAAAAAAAAAAAAAAAAAAAAAAAAAAAAAGTGAAAGTACTCACCTTACCCAGCCCCTCACATTCCTCTGCTTACTTCAATTCCTTGGTATGGAACAACAATTTGGAAACTGCTTTTATTACTTAATCCTTAAAAACAAATATTCAGCAAAGATAATTGCAATTATCAGATTATTATTTATGTTTAAAATAATTAATATTTAATTATCATTATAATTTATATAATTATATTTCTAGATTGGATGTTTATCTCTACAAACATGGTTATATTCATTCTAAATAGAGAATACTGTGATATATAATGTTAATATGTAATTAACAAAACTTATTTTAAAAAGATAAAAGGACTCCCCCCACTTTTTAATCCATTGCATTGTTCCACAGAAGTGGTGGAAGATGCATCTTTTGTTGTCTCTCACAGAAAAACTGAAAGAAAACTATTTATTTTCCTCAATAAATCTTACAGAATCTGAGCTGTGTTACACAGCTCAGAAAGGCAAAGCCTTAGGTCTGTCAATAACTCAGCATGCATTTCTTCAGCTTGTGTTCTGAAAACAGAAATGTACCATAAGTTCTCAGGAGCATTTATTGGGTTCAGAGACATTTTTGACCTTATACCCATGGCTACAATATTCTTTTTTTTCCTTTATTTTGCTTTGTTTGATGAGATTTTATCTCAATAATGAATATATACTTGTGAAAATAATCTGATCTCCAGACACTACCTATCTTCCCTATTAAGCAGTTACTATCATAAAAAGAGGTATTAAAGAAAGATGTTATGTCCACACAAACCTTGTCCTGGCATTGTTTCCAACATCTGCCAATCAACTTCAGCAAATTATAAATGATTTGCTGAAGTTTTGGTAAAATGATTTTGGTAAAAGATGGCCATTGACAGAAACCCATTCAATGCTGTCAAAGAAGGTGAAACAGAGGGAGCTGTTTTACAAAGGGATGTTACCATAGTGGCAGTACCCTAATGGCCTGCTTCTGAAAAAAAAAAAAAAAAAAAAAAAAAAAAAAAGTTTTTTTATATGTTTTTTTTTTAATGTTTTTATAAAAACATTTTTTATGTTTTAATGTCTTTAATGTTTTTATAAAAGAGCTAGATGCAGGACTTAAAGGTATAGTAAATAAGTTTGTAGATGATGCCAAACTGGGAGGGGCTGTGAACTCTGTAATAGGGTAGAGAGGCCTTGCAGAGAGACTTAAACAAATTACAGGGCTGGACAACTACCAACCATATGAAGTTTAAAAAGAGCAAGAGCCAGGTTCTGCACATGGGAAGGGGAAACCCTGGGTGTACGTACAGACTAGGGGACAAGACCCTGGAGAGCAGCACCACAGAAAGGGATCTGGGGGTTCTGGTCAACAGAAAGTTGAATATGAGCCAGCAGTGTGCCCTGGCAGACAGGAGAGCCAACCATATCCTGGGATGCATCAAGCACAGCATTGCTAGTCGGTCAAGAGAAGTGATAGTCCCACACTTCTCTGTACTGGTGTGGCCTCACCTTGAGTACTGTGTGCAGTTTTGGGTGCCACAATTTAAGAAAGACATAAAACTACTCTAGAGTGTCCAAAAGACAGCTACAGAGATGGTGAAGGGTCTAGAGTGCTAGGTGATTGAGGAGCAGATGAGGTTGCTTGGTTTGTTCAGCCTACAGAAGAGGAGAATGAGGAGCAACCTCAACATGGCCTACAGCTTCCTGACTAGGGGGAGTGGAGGGACAGGTGCTGAACTCCTGTCTCTGGTGACTGGCAATAAGACCCAAGGGAATGGGGTGAAGATTCAACAGAGGAGGTTCAGCTTGTATATTATGATTTTTTATTTATATATATATATATTTTTTTTGAGGGGTTGGTCATACACTGAAACAGGCTCCATAGGGAAGTGGTCATGGCACCAAGTCTACTGGTATTCAAGAAGCATTTGGACAATGCTTTCAGATATATGGGCTGATTTTTGTGTAGTCCTGCATGGAGGCAGGAGTTGGACTTGGTGATCCTTGTGTGTCACTTCCAACTCAGAATATTCTATGATTCTATAAAAAGATGTTAGTGAGGAATCACAGAGATCTGCAGTGTGTCACCACTGTCCTTCCAGTAAAAACTGTCAAAGATTTTTGGAGAGCAAACTAAATGAAAGTCCATTAGCTCCATTATGTCTCTTCAAAGTGAACTGTAACTGCTCATGTATTATATTGTAGCTAGCAATAGTGACCTGAAGGAGTACATATTTCTTCTGCATCCAACCTTTCCAAGTAAGGACTGCTTGTGTTTCTCACTGTCAGATGAGATGAAAAGGGAAAACATTCTGTGTCAGAGTAGATATAGTATTAATAATTGCAGTTTTGTACTATTATTTCAGACCTTTATTGAAATAAAACAAGAACATCACCCTTTGCTGTGCATCTGCTGAAGATAAAACTGGATACAAAAAACTTTTAAGAGTCATGGGGGTTTTGCAGGATAATCACCAAGCTCCTGGCTTCCACACTTCAAAAGGGTATGACTAGGCAGACAAATGGTGCCTCCCCGAAAAGAGAAGTAAATGGCACAACAGAAATGGATGCCTGGCTTTCCAATCCTTCCTCCAAATGCAGAAAAATTAATTAGATAGAAGACATACTTCCACTAACACCTGTCAGTCACCCCATGAAGGGCAACAGTTGATGCCTTTGGAGCAAAAAGTTGAGCTGCCTCTTTGCATTGTGTAAGTACTTAGAAATTATTTGCTGAACTGTCTATCAGCTGATCAACCAATCAAGCAATGAGTCCCAGATCTTCTAAGTGAAGGATACATGAGTGTCAGCTGTGGAGCAACCTGGGTGGTCTGAAGACAGTGACAGCTGTGTGAGATAAGGACAGGGAGGGTAAAAACACAGTACTCAGGTGAATAGGTGACACGGTGAAACACTATCACATATAGCATAATTAAGGGGGGTTGTGAAGCAATCAAATGTGAAAATCACATAATAGGGAAATGACAGTTGTTTATACCATATTAGAGAGATTGAGACTAGGAAGATTTTCTTTTAATTTCAACAGTTCACCTAGTGAATACTGTTACATCTAGCAATATTTATCTCGTATAGTTTTTTTTACAACTTGAAATACAATATTTCCTGAACAAGTACAGAAACAAAAAATGAGGTGGACCCCTCCCCTTCCAGACATAACTCCTTTTCTCCCCTTCTGCCTGAATATTCCTTCCTGAGCCCTGGACTCTGGGAACATGGAGAGAAAGCTGGTCTCCTCTGAAGTGCCGTATAACCTCACTTAGTGGCCAATTGGAAAAATGTGTTAAAAAAAAAAAAAAAAAAAAAAATGGGGTTGCAGCGGTTAAGAGTCTGAAACAGTTTTAATGGCTGTTGCTACTCATAGACTACAATTGCATTATATCAGTTCAAGTCTTCTGCACTTAATCACACACTTCTTTGCCTTCTTCTTAGCCCTCTTTTCACAATGTAAAGATGACGCTAGTTTGTAACACTGTACTGTACTTCCTTCCTCTCAACTTCATTGGTCACATCCTATATTGGATTCAAGATACTCTTGGTGCTGCTTACAAGCAGGATTGTAAGAGTTCCTCCTTTTAATTATTTTGCCAGTGGCAGCGTTCCTTACTGAAAAATATAGACTACTACTCACACTATGAGAAAGATTGGATTATTCTTTCCTTCCTTTGAATTTCCAGGGACTTTATAACCTTTTCTCCTTCTGTCCTTTCCCCCCTTCAACCTGGAAGAATTCCCTGTTAACCAAGGATTCCATTGGTCTCCTCCATTAAGTCCTCAAAGGCAGAGCACTGCACAGGGCCACAGCTGGGACGAGGAAAAACACTGTCAGAGGACTGTATGGGTCCTCAACCCCTCTGGCACCTGCCAGTCAAGAAGAGAAGTCCCAGCTTATTTTGGCAGTAAGCAGAAGACACTAGTGGATGTGAGAGGAGGGAGCAGTGAAAAGAGAAAAAAAGGCAACAAAAGGCAACAAAAAGGAGAAAAGAGAGAAAAGAGGCAACAAAAGCATTAAAAATGTCTCACTGCTGTTCTGTGTAGGTATTCATGTTTTTCGTGTTTGTTGTTGTTTTGATTGGATATTGCGCTTTTTTGTTTTTCCTAATTACTACATCTCAGGCCTTAACATGGTGTGTATATATATACATTTATGAAATATTTAAATAAATATATATTAAATATATATATAAGCATGCATGTAGTTACATAACTATAGCCATATATACACATGCTTACATGTTCATTTTAATTATTCTTGCAATCTTCCTTCTCCCCTCTCCCCCTCCACCCTTTGTTTTCCCCCAACTGGGGTGGAGGCAATAGAGCTAGGAAAAACAATTATTTAAAATACACAAATAAGTTATTTCAAACCTTCTGGAAGCTTACAGGGTACTGAAAATACATAAGTAGCAACTTCTGTAAGTTTTTATTCAGTTTAGAGCAGAAAAAAAAAAAAAAAAAAAATCTAGAATTGAGCAGGAAAAGAAATATCTTTCCTTACCCTGGAAAATTCAAAACTTGGTAGGGGTGAAAGTCTACTTTTTTGTTTTCTGTTCTCTCTCTCTCTCTTTTTTTTTTTTTTTTTTTATGAACTGAAGACTTAGCTTCTTCTTCTTTTTTTATTTTTTTATTTTTTTTTTCTTTCAGTGTATTTATTATATATGGAAATAATTAAAATAAAACATTCTAATCCCCAAAGACCCAAGTGTTTGTGTTACTTAAAGAGTCAAATCTTAGCTATGCAAATTAGAAAAGAGAATGAACCTGGACCATCTATCAAGAGGAGTGAAGGAAAGAAAGGGAACCTTAAACTGTTACTTAAAAGGGGAAGGGATGTCACTTCCAAAATGTAATTTGATGGAGTATGCTACCATATTGCTGAAAAAATGTTTTAACAGCAGTCTCTTAAGCCGGTCTTTGTTTTTGACAAAGCTTCTCTGTCTCTACGCAAGGCTATGTTTTTTTAATGAATTGTCATCTCTACAATGAAAGAAAAAGAAAAGGGGAATTCCAGTCTGCTCAGGTCTAAGTGAAAACCAATAAAATAAAATCTAAATTAACATCTGATTTGGGGTGTTTTTTTCTGAACTTCTGAGTCTTTGAAGTCATACTTAAAAGGAAACAAAATCAGTAAATTACTACAAAAAATACAAATGGATTCCTTTTTGTTTTCTTGTGGGGTACTTTTTTTTTTTTCCTAAATTAATATTTATTTTATCTGTGCTTTATATTAATTTTGATAGCAAAAGACAATACTTTCTATAAAAAAGGAAATTAAAATCAGAAATGTCAGGGAAAAAAAAAAATCACCAAAAGATTTGGTGTTAAGGTAAAGTTTGATATACTCAATGCCAAAAATAAAACTCATGCAAACACTGAAGTTTGATACTTAATTTTAATGACGTTATCTTCTCTTGTTCAATATTTTGAGCCCTCTTTGTTTATTATATATATATATACATATACACGCACAGTAATATATATATATAAGTGAATAGAATGAAAGAAACATGATGGAAAAAATCTACTGGAATGCACAGATTTTACAAAAATTTTCAGATTGAATTGCAAGTTAGGCTCAGTTTCTTGGAGTTAAACATCTACAGTTCAACCATTGATATCATTTTTAAGTAGCTTTGGGTTGCTTTCATTAACATGGTAAATATGAGTTCAGGAGCAAGATTTTAAAGAAAATACTACTGTTTTGTTCTCTTTCCTGCTTTCTTCCTCTTCTCACTTTCTCCATTTCTCCCTTTCTTCCTTCCCTCATTTCTTTAATTCAAACACAAATTAGAATTAAAAAATAGTATGGAAGTCTAATTTTTTTTCAGTAATGGATGTTTTATTTATATTATTGATGGACAGTAAATAAGGCTAGATATATAGATAAGAAAAGGACTGATATTTGGTTTATTGATTAAAGACAGAAGAAAAACTGTGCTTTGGACATAACATGAAACTAAGGCTTGCATTCACTGAAAGAAAGCTATTCAAGCATTTTCTGCTGAACACTTGTCTAATTTAATTCAGCAGAAAAACTCCAATTAACCTCAGGGCAACCTTATTTGACCTCCTGGATGGCCACTATGCTGAGCTTGTTTGTTTATTAATCTGGCAGATTTAAGATATTTCTGAATCCATTATATCAAGATAATTGCAATAGTCACTTATATTAGAGAAAGACAATTATACTTTATTTGATGGATGTCACCATCCTTTCAGGCATTAATAAGGAAGATTAGGCTGCTTCCTGTACAGCTATTTCATGACTACCTGAGCATGGTACTTCTATTATGTGCATATCATACTTCTTAAGCTATTCATCACTTTTCCTGAGTACCAATTCATTTAAAATGCACCTATCGGTATCAATAAATGAAAGGAAGCAGATGTCTGATGTGTCTTTTATTGCACTGACAAGCACGACACACATTGCTAAGACCCCTACTGCTTTTTTTAGGATCCCAGATTTTCGTTGTCCATAAGCATGGTTTGATGGAAGGCCTTACAAAAGAGGTGCAAGGCCTTTGGCCTTTTTATGACATGGCAGTTTTGAAAGGCTTTGTCTGAGATAAGCCATAGTATGACAGCCTCTTCAGTTAATTGGCACAAACCCAATTTCCCTGACATGAATACAGGCTTCAGATAAATCTCTTCAAGTTAGGTTAAATGAAATAGAATATTATTAAGAAGGGTATTATTTTATTATTATTCTTATATATATATATAATCTTCAAAATAAGGCATCTCAAACTGTACCATTACATCTGTACCATTAGAGACTTACTAGAAATAGATATGGAAATTGTTTCCATAGACAGATGAACTTAAGACTTTCTTTAAAATAATAATTCCTAAGCATATATTTCTTAAATGTATATTCCTAAAAAACTTATCACCTAGATATTGCCTCCATAATGCTTCCTGAATTACGGTAGTGTACTCTTTTTTTTCTCTCTCTTTCTCCTTGCTACTTAGAAAACAAAAGCAGCCATGCTGTGTAAGGATCATGTAGCTCAGCATGCTTCCTCTGGCAATGGCCATAAGCAAATAACTAAGGAGAAATATAAACAAACTATGCATACACAATACTTCTAGAATTCTCTCAGCATCCAAACATTTTCAGTTTAGTGGATTTGCTGAATTGCTTCTGGTTTCTGATTAGTACCTTTAAATGTCATTATCTGGATAGGCTTTTACTTACAAGGACAACAAATCTCATAAGTTTCCTTTTTATATTTTTTTTTCCCCTCTTGGATTCCAAATGTTACTAATTTCACTGAAGCTTAATATATCTTCTTGGAAGAGGGGAAGAATAAATTTAATCAATTTTGTCCTTAACATTTATAGACTTCTTTCATATGTCCCCTAAGTCACTTTTTTTCTGGGCTTGATAAATACTAATTTGCTTAATCATTTCTTATGTGGAAGTTAGTCTGTATGCTAGTTAACTTTTCCTCTCCTTTCAAAACTTCCCTCCAACTCTTTTCTTTAAATCTTCTTGTTCAGCTCCTGTTTTCCTGTGATGAATCATTTATCCATAATACTTCTTAATACATTTTCACCCCATATTTTTTCAGCTACCATTCTAATTTAGGCATACATTTTCCTGCTCCAGTTTTTGTTCACCTCTTTCTTTTCACACAGTCTCCCACTTTTCAGATTTTCTTCCATTACACTGCTGGCACACCCCTTCAGCACATACTCATCTCACACTCCCACAAGCTGCCAGTACATTTCTTCCTACCTGCATTTCTCCGCTGTCCAGGGAAGGAGGGATAGGAAATAGGAAGCTCTGTGATTCTCAGAAACTCCTTGATGGAAGCTCTATGAGCTGCAGCAGCTCATACTTCTCCCACCATAAACTTGAAGAGAGTGCTAGGAGGATTAAAGCAATAGATGTAGGATTCATTTCATTGGACCTCTACACAGTGGATGTCTACATCTGAAGTAGTTATCTGGACTGGTTGTTTATAATCACAGGAGAGAAGATATAGATGGTCTACTTAACCATCTCTCATATAGACTGTTATCTATAAGGCCAACCCTTAAGCATGTAAAAGGAAGGAGGCACTCTTTTTCCACAGTTTCTCTATCACTTCAGCAAAACTGGCAGGTAATTCTATAGGCAAAATAAAAATTGTAGATTATTTTGCCCTCATAGATTTTTGCATGTAGAATACAATGTCTGGTTCTGTGTCTTTCTCTACTTGCTTGTCAGCCCTAAGAGTACCTATATCAAGGTTCCAATCTATGACGTGAGATTTCTGCCATCTTATATGTTTGTCTTGGTAGTTATTAGCTCAAGGGAGGAGGGGCAGGGGCTGAGTGGGTTGGGAGAACAGAGGCTGTGAGATATTACATCAAAGGCTTGGGAGCTTTCTAAGAAATAACTATTTATCATAAGAGTGAAATCTGCTTTGTTTTCCAATGACCACTTTCCTCTCTTGTTCTGTGTTTTCTCTAATCACTAGTTAATCACTAAAGATCAATTGATTTCAATTATATCACTAATTTCAATCACTAATCAATTAATTCTAATTAATTGAAATTCCCGTTATTTATTTCCCAGACGACACATGGGAACTTATCAAGTAGTTTCCAAAAAAATATACTCAAACTATTTTAACTATTTTTTATTGTTGTTGTTGTTTTTCCTTTAATTTATTTATTTGTTGCATTTTTTTTTTTTCATATACTGTTAACAGAGTGGGGTTTTGGCGGTTTGAGAGTTCAGAATTTGTAAGTAGGTAGGAGAAGTAGGTAGAATAAGACAGGTAATTCTCTAGGTGGGCTGAAATGACACTTTCCCTCCTATAATATTGTCATAATTAGTATGTAATTGTAATATTTCTTTCTAGTGGAGCAAATGAAGCAATGGTTCATGTAGAGCAGAGAAAGTGATTTTGTAGTTCAAATGACATTAATGTGTATTTCTATACTAAAAATTCATTACCCGTTCTTGCTAAAATGTTATTGCTTCATTAGCAAAAAATCTTGAAATGTACAAGTAATGTTTGCTTTTTGAAATATGCATGACCAAAAACAATTGCAATTAACTGAAACATGCAATCTGTCCAGTTACATGATTACTGCTGAATATCTAGTTAATTTTATGCACACAGTTATAAATAATTCAACAGATTTATTAATTTTCAGGTTTTAAATCTATATTTCTGGAGGAAAGTAGTTGTGTGGTAATAGTGTTATGGGAGTTCTGAGGGTATTACTGATGCCCAAAGCCTTTCCATGTTTTCTAACTGTACCAGTTGATCTATGAAAAGATAGTCTCTTTCTCCTGAAACATTCTTTCTTTAGTCCATTCTTTTATTTCATCTGATTTCAGAAAATAATAATAATAATAATTTTCTTATACCAGTTACCATCACAGTAATAATCTTATCAAGATGGGGGACAATCTATTGGAGAGAGGCATATATTACTGAGAAACTAAACTAGTATCCCTTTCTTCCAGTTTTAGATTAAAAAAAAAAAAAAAAAAAAAAAAAAAATCTGTAGTAGTTCTTTTCCAGAACTAGAAGGTGCTCCTGATAGCTGTCATTTTGAACATATTCTGCATCTCCAGAAAACCCCAAAACTTCTTAAAAAGCACTGGCTAGATTTTGGAAGCCTCCACAGCTATGAGTTTCTTCTCCTCAGCAGTCACTGACATCTCTGCCGAGATGCTGGGAGGAAAGCTGTCTTTTTCTTGTGTATATATCAAGATACAACCAAGATACTATGGGGGGGGGGGGGGGGGGGGGGGGGGGGTTGGACAGAGAAAACAAAAATGCCAGTGAAGAGATAAAGTGGAAAACCTCAGCATGCCATAACAAAAAAATGCAAGAATGGTGGACTGGGGAGTGGGAGCAGGAGAAGCAGTATGGACAACAGAAAAACATATCCACTGAATTGTTTGGAGGAACCATAGTTCAGCAAATCCCAGAGCTACAACTGCTTTTGTTGCCTAACAAAATCTATTTCTGAAAGACTAAGTAACTACTCATTTTCTCTGCCCTGCACTCTCTGTCCGACTGCAGTAGAAAAAAACAGAAGAAATTAAAGGCAGGCTTGAAAGCTATGGGATTCCTGGTGTTCTACAGAAGCAGCAATAACCACAACAAAACTAGTATTTATTTATTTATTTATTTATTTATTTATTTATTTTACAACAATGCATCTCATTGCTATTGTTTTTCTGAAATAAATGTCAGGAAAGGTAGACACTGACACAATTTTCTGACTTTCTCTTGTCCAAACTCCAAACAAGCATTCAAATATAAGATTAGAAAAATAACTACAGAAACAAAACAAAAGGTATGTTGAACTGAAACTATCTAAGGCAGGTAATGAAAACTTCAGCCCACAATGAATTTAAAAGAATGCATAAATCCAAGATAATCACACCTCATTACTATTTTAAATTCTATTTTAATTTAATTCTCTGTGCTTTTTTCTCCTTGGATTTATCTGCTATACTATGGGTTTATGTGGATTCTATCCAGGAACTGTATTTTTTTGTTGTTTGTTTGTTTTTTCTAATCTAAATCACCTAGAATATTAGGGCTGTGTCCACAGCTGTCTGTAAGTGAGTGAATTGTCAATGTATTAATATTGTGACACAGTGTAAATGTGTCAATAAGGTAATGTCAATAATGCATGCAACTTCAGGTCTTGTTAATATTCATGTTGTTGTACACAGGTCTACAGTGCATAGACTTGTCTACTCTGATATTTAAGTCTTGTCACCTTTCATGGTCAGCGGAGAGAAACAGGAGTCTCTAGCATACTGATCATTTGGCCTGCTCAGATGACTGTAGAACTTAATTACTCTGCATTTACTGAAAGGAAGCCTTGGAAGTGATAATGTATATCACAGACATCTAAAAGTAGTCAGTCTGAATTCTACTTATGCTTGCACATATCCCAAATATGCTGCAGCCTCCCGTGACAGAGAGCAGGCACAAAGTTAGGAGGAGGCCAGGAATGACCATTTTGACAGGACTGCTTTCAAGGTATTTCCACACCTACTGGCCACAGATCCATGAGGTTTGTGCAATTGCATCCTGTATCTGGTGAGTCATATACAGGAAACCCACCTGCCACAGACATCTTGAAAGTGTCTTTACCATCACCCAGACAGAACTGTTGGGATAGCAAATAAACTTAGAACTGATTAAGCCTCTTGTCATTTGAGTTAATCGTTTTCTCTTAAATTCAGTCAAGACAGAAGTACTTTCCATTCTCTTTTTTATTTTTTTTTTATTTTTTTTTATTTTTTTACTGTGATTCTTTCATACTTTTCACTGATGGATGTTTCACTATTTTCATTATATTGATAGTCTCAACTTGCCAACAATAAGAATAACCTCTCAGTATCAAGATGAGGAATATATTCCAGTAAAGTATGGTATTTAATTGCTGTTTGAAATCCCATATACCTGTTTTGTTACATTTTTTTTTTTACATTACCATATGGGAACAAAAACCACAGGATGAAAATTACTTATACAAAATGGCAGGTAATGCTGCTGCAGAATAGAGAGGCACATCAAATACCTTTCTTTTAAGTAGTGGTAGGTCACAGTCATGAAATTATATGGAAGAAAAGACTTTTGGATCAAATTACTTGATTGGTTGTACATTCATTACCCCATGAATCCATACAGGTTGCACTGTAGGATTAGGGACATAAATTTGTGTCACAGTATAAAACACTATTTTTTTGCATAAAAAACAATTCACATTACACAGCTATGAAATAGTTCTAAGAAAAAAAAAAATAATAATAAAAAAAAAGTTTGAAAGATGAGACTTCAAGGATGTGCAAACACAATAAAGCAATAAATCACTGAAATAGCTACCATTAGATTGAACATGGATTAAGAGTAGTTTCCATTCTGTTAACAGCATCTGAATCATTTGATGCTGGATAGATTCAAAGAGCTTTCAATTTACATGATGCCTTTTCAAGGTATTTCTTACTGCCCTAAAAGAATTATTAAAATAATAATAATAATAAAAGTAAATGTAATCTGCCAGTATCTATTATAAACTTTATTTATGTCATCTAAATGTAGAGAAATTTATAGTCTGCAGCAATCCAGAATAGAGTATCCCTTAAACGTATTCAGTAAAAACATTTGTCAAAAACAAGGAAGAATGGATACTTTTAAATATACTGTTAAGTGAGACAATTAGCCTGATGACTCCTCTTTAACCAGAACACATTTTCTTAAAGCAAGCAACCCTAGAAGTGTAGTTATGATTTTGAGTATGTTTTTAACTTTGTCATGGGGAACAGACGGGTTAGAGCATACATGTGCTTATTCTCTTTAAAGTTTGTCTATACAAGATTTACAAACACGGATTTTCAAGCATGTATAATAATTACTTTTGTTTTTTTCTACTCTTACTGCATACCGACTAGACTCATGAGAGTAAGAATTCTAGTAGTTGGAAGGACTTCTACACACAAATCACAAAATCAGCTTAGAACAATGATCTTATAACACCATAAGTCAATCCACTCCTTTTGAAAACTTAGTATACAGTCAAGGTAAGGAAGAATACTTGGGAAAAAGTGATTTGCTTATAAAACTGTTTTGCTTTGGAATGCAAAGCTCCTCTCTTAGATATATTTACTGTCAGTAAATCACTATATGCTCTTCACTTTGTAAGGTAGCAAGTACAGTGCCAGTGTAGTTCTCACTCTGAAGGACCGTATTACCATCTTTCATTAAAAATAATAAGAAACAATAGCAGTTGAACGGACTTACCACACTGTTTCTATGTCTCTTATAGAAGTGAAAGAGAATGTGAATGAAATTAAATTGAACTTTTACTGACTTAAAAGGCAATATAATTTTATCTAATAGAGATCACTTAATCCTGCCTGTTTTGGATCTCCCTAAATTGTCTGAAGGTTTGTTACATTCTAAATAAAGTTATCATATGGTGGAGTAAATGAGCTTTGAATGAACCACCACAGGTTAGAAGCTTGCCCTGCACATCCAGATGATCCTACTATGTCTCCCATAGCCACAGAAAAGGAAAAAATACATCTGAAAGTATTAGTGATGTGCAGTCCAGCAGTTAGCCTAATTGAACTGAAGGGGCGGAAGGAGTTTGTTAAGAGCAATATGCCAATAATCCTAATTAACAGAAGCACACAGTAAATTCCAGCTTTTGTATTTATTTGTTTGGTTTGTTTTATTTAGTTTGTTCATTTTTAAATAAGAACCAAGCATCATTTTTGGTTAAATAAAACAGAATATTCAAAACCTCTGGACCTTATAGTACTCTAAACAAAACAAGCTTAGCCTCACAGCAGTTACTCTTTACCCCTGAGCTTACTGAAGTGGACAGTTCTCTGAACAAGGAGGAGAAAACAAACGACTAGTTTTTGCACAGATGGAAGGAACTATTGACACAATTATATTATTTTTCTTGTTTTACTATATCTTATCTGAGATGTCCCTTTAGTCTTACTCAGTGAAAGAAGACAAATCACCTCAGGAAAGGTGATACCACAGGCTGGGTATTTTCCCACTTACTGTATAAACTGTCTCTTTGGTTGGCTCAGGTTTGACTTCTAAATATTTTAAATGGCAAGATTTAGTTGATCTGTCATTCTTTGCCTTCCACAGTCATTCACTGGCTTTCTGGGCTCTTAATATATAAATTGGCATCATATGCCAAAGCCTCAGAGAAAAGGGTGTGGTAATGGGAGTAGCACGTAGTGAGAAAGATATCTGGGAACTGGAAGGGAGAAGTAGAACTTTTTAAAAGAAATCAGAAGGAGTGAAGCAAAAGGAAAACTTTTAGAAAAGCGGTATGTTTTATGTAGTAGAAATAGCTATAGCTACAATAAGGAGGCAAAGCTGTGCATGAAGTTTTCCTTCAGCATATTAAGTGTATGCTGAAAAATGCTAATGCGCTAAAGTTACATTCCTCTGGCTTCCTAGTAAAAAGATCCCTGTGGTAATCCTTGATTATTTTGATCACTTCCTGGGTTCCTTGGTTAGATTTTAACTGCAAGTTCCACAGGAGCTCAAGGGAGCTCTGTAAAGCCTCTGTAAAGCTGAATAAATACATTTGCCCTGTAACGTCATGGAGATATTATCCACTTGTAAGAAAAGAAGTGATACTATTTCTTCGTGGACTTTCAAAAACCCCTTTCAAATACTTCTTGCTGTAATCTGGGGAGTTACTTTCATGAAAAGAGCTCAGTGGATAAGAAACATTTTATGTGAATGCTCCAAACGAGGAGGATGAGACAAACATGGGATAAACCCGGATGAGACAAACATGGTCCACCCGTATGGTGGACCAAGGGAAACCAGCTGATGTGATTTTTTTGG